>NC_084625.1:11003322-11183322 GCF_033978795.1 Nerophis ophidion
ATTTGTCCCTTTGCTGCTTTCAGCCACAAGGGGGCATATTTGCGTTGCATCCAAGAATTGCTATGATAGGATGTGATGTATTAACTTTAATTTTAGTCCTCCTTTCTTTTGTCTTGGCAGCTCTGGAGTGTCAAATGGAACAAAATATAATAAACAATTAAATCTTTGAATAATTCATGACACATTAAAGTAGTTCATTGTAATTGGAATTAAATACATAAATGGGTTAACATGTCATTATTTGTTTTAATGTAAAGTACATTAGTTATTTTATAATTAATTATTTCAATATTTAATTGTTTAAGCATTTAATTAATTGTTGATTTCATTATTTACGAATATATCCTCCTCAGTCGCCAAGTTTCAAAAGACTTTCGGGTTTCAGACAAAGCAATCATTGGATAAGATGTGTTAGCCCCGCCCACTGACTTTGATGGGTGTGTTTGACAGATGAAATACTTAATGAAGCGCTCACATGTAAGTTCATGAATTTATTCAATTATAAAATAATGAGATCATCAATGAAATTAATAAATATTGGAACAAACAAATGATTAAATTAGTGAATCATAAAATACAAAACTAAATACGTAACTAAATCTTTAGATAATTAAATGGTTACATAATTAAATGTACTTTTACAATAAATTAATGGAGTAACATAATTCAATTTATAGTTATTGACACATTCATGTAATTATTTAAAGATGTTTATATTTGATTAATTTTGTCCCACTCGACCCTCGATATTTAACATTTTAGTCGATGTTTTAATATGGCCTCCAGGGTGACTCTGGGGGTCCGCTGGTGTGCCTGGAGCGGGGCAGGCGCTGGTTCCTGGCGGGCATCGTGAGCTGGGGCGAAGGCTGCGCCAGGCAGAACCGGCCGGGCGTGTACACGCAGGTGGTGAAGTTCACCGACTGGATCCATCAGCAGACCCGGGGACAGGTGTGACGCGTGTGTGTCGTCAGTCCAGTGATCGCCGCGTCAGGAAACGGAAGGCGAGGTTTTTTTAGGCGGTGAAGTGGACTCTGACACACGGAGACTTTGACTTTGCCCATCAATGCACAAGGAAATTCCACCTCGTTACAAAATAAAGGCAACATTTCCCATCAGATCTTCATACAAATCCTCACTTTTAGCTTTCTTTCACGCAGCTAGGGACATCTCTCTTAATTTTCTTTAATTCTATGTTTACCAGCTCTGCGATGAAATGGCGACTCGTCCAGGGTGTACCCCGCCTTTCGCCCGATTGTCGCTAATATAGGGACCAGCAACCCCAAAGGGAATAAGCGGTATGAAATGGATGGATGGATGTATGTTTACCAACTAATCATGTGATTTCGCCCAGCCAATCAACAACCAAAGTTAATATCATTCTTGATTTTATTTTATGGTTTTTATTTAAGGGCAAATATCTACACTTTTTTTTTTGTTTCAATGAAATCTTTTGGACACTGAATTTATGTAACTTATTTTTTTGTGATCTGATTTTTTTTTTTTAGTACATCAAATTATGCTGACAATTTTATGGAATAAAAATGTGAGAGCAACATGCATGTTTGTTAAAAAATATAGTGTTTTCAAATTTAGTGTGTAAAAAAATATAGTGCTTCAAAAGAAATAACTTAAAACCAAAGCACAATATTGCCTGGTTCTGAGACAGGATGAATTGCTTTAGTCTTTTAATAATTTACCAGATATGAGTCTTGAGTTGTGAAGTGACAAATTTGTATGCACTATTTCTTCACACTGAATTTCTATACAAATATTTTTTCCATCCATCCATCCATTTTCTACCGCTTGGGGTCGCGGGGGGCGCTGTAGCCCATCTCAGCTACAATCGGGCGGAAGGCAGAGTACACCCTGGACAAGTCGCCATCTCAACGCAGGGCCAACACAGATAGACAGACAACATTCACACTCACATTCACACACTAGGGCCAATTTAGTGTTGCCAATCAACCTATCCCCAGGTGCATGTTTTTGGAGGTGGGAGGAAGCCACGCATTCACGGGGAGAACATGCAAACTCCACAGAGAAAGATCCCGAGCCCGGGATTGAACCCACGACTACACAGGACCTTCGTATTGTGAGGCAGAGGCACTAACCCCTCTCCCAACGTGCTGCCCCACATATATATTTTTGTATATACAATTTTTTTTAAATTAAATTTTCAGCATCATTTAATGTAACAAAAATTAAGTGAACCAAATTTAAATGCAAATAAATTCAGTGTCCAAAATACTTTCGTCATCAAGATACAAATTACTAACTGTCGACTAATTGTTGTTGTTATGACTCTCCTCACCACCAGGTGGCGTAGTGCGCATGTCACAATCAGCTCTGTTAACATCCGGTCATACTCTCTCGCATTACCTTATAGGCTGAGATGGCCATAAGTTTGTTTTTTCAAGCATGGGACGGAAGAAAGTGAGCGTGAAGGACAATTCCGAGAAGACGAAGTGGATGATGGTAGAATTTAAAGAAAATTTCTCAATAACATGACAGAACATTTAGCTAGCTAACTTGGTGAAACAGTTGGAGCTAGCTTGCTAACTAGCACTCACACCATTTTCTTCAATGACATTTTCAGCATCGTTTAATGTGACAAAATTGAAACGCCACAAAATAGTGACATTAATACAGTGTCCAAAAATACGTTCGTAATCAAGATACAATTTACAAATGGTCGGTTAATTATTGTTATGATACTCCCTACCGTAGACATCTTATAAGTAGACCTAGCATTGACTGCTGTGACGCGAGAAATTCGGCCGCCATCTTGAAGTGGTGATGAGCAGCCTAAACTGACAGTTGACAGGTAGAAAACAAAAGATGCCGCGCTGGTGGTCAGCGCTTTCCTGCTCAAATGAGCGGACTGTTGACAATAAGAATCGGAGGGATGACTTTTCACAAGTAAGATTTAACATTAACGTACTATTGGTTGTATTTTTTTGTGAAAGTAATACAACAGACTTGAGAAGAAGCAAAGATCTTCAATAGTACTGAAATCTGAGCCGCTAGTAAACAAAAGTATGACCAGTATAATTGTAACCAGAAATAAGTCTTCAAGTAATAATATTCAAATAATAACATTGTTGGGTAAAACAGAATTTGGTTTTATTCAGAATGCAGTGAAACAGATTGGTGGTTTTAGCTGATCTAAAGACTTCCGGGTGTTTATATATCCATCCATCCATCTTCTTCCGCATATCCGAGGTCGGGTCGCGGGGGCAGCAGCCTAAGCAGGGAAGCCCAGACTTCCCTCTCCCCAACCACTTCGTCTAGCTCTTCCCGGGGGATACCGAGGCGTTCCCAGGCTAGCCGGGAGACATAGTCTTCCCAACGTGTCCTGGGTCTTCCCCGTGGCCTCCTACCGGTTGGACGTGCCCTAAACACCTCCCTCGGGAGGCGTTCGGGTGGCATCCTGACCAGATGCCCGAACCACCTCATCTGGCTCCTCTCCATGTGGAGGAGCAGCGGCTTTACTTTGAGCTCCTCCCGGATGGCAGAGCTTCTCACCCTATCTCTAAGGGAGAGCCCCGCCACACGGCGGAGGAAACTTATTTCGGCCGCTTGTACCCGTGATTTTATCCTTTCGGTCATGACCCAAAGCTTATGACCATAGGTGAGGATGGGAACGTAGATCGACCGGTAAATTGAGAGCTTTGCCTTCCGGCTCAGCTCCTTCTTCACCACAAAGGATCGGTACAACGTCCGCATTACTGAAGACGCCGCACCGATCCGCCTGTCGATCTCACGATCCACTCTTCCCCCACTCGTGAACAAGACTCCTAGGTACTTGAACTCCTCCATATGTGTCCTTTATCATAGCTACATGTATGACCAAAAAACGTGTGAAAATCAGTGGTATTCAGGGAGGTCAGATGAATTAAATGCGCTACCTGTTCATTGCTCCTGCCAAATGAATTACACTGAGTGGAGCGGATCACCACTCCAAGATGGCGGTCCTGCGTCTTGTCAGTGCCAGTAGCTCGATGCTGCTTCTAGTCATAAGATGTCTATGGGTGAAACAGTTGGAGCTAGGTCGCTAACTCACACAGTTTTCTTCAATGACATTTTCAGCATCATTTAATGTGACAAAATTAAGTGTACAAAATTGAAACACCCCCCAAAAAATGTTGAAATTAATTCCAAATACTTTCGTCATCAAGATACAAATTACAAATGGTCGGTTAATTATTGTTGTTATGATACTCCCTACCACCAGATGGCGTAGTGCGCATGTCACAGGGAACTCACTCAACATCCGGTCATACTCGCTAGCATAATTAAGGACGGCGGACATTTATCCATGAAAATATGGAGAAGCTGGAAGGAGATACCGAGAAGTCCACTGTCCGAGGTAAAGGATGTACATTATCACTTTGATTGATTGTTTGAAACTTTTATTAGTAGATTGCACAGTACAGTACATATTGACCACTAAATGGTAACACCCGAGTAAGTTTTTCAACTTGTCGGGGTCCATTTTAATCAATTCATGGTAACGTCATAAAACTAATGTATTTGTTTTCAGTACATTCCATTGTCTTGTTTTTATATATGGGGATAGGTTGATTGGCAACACTAAATTGGCCCTAGTGTGTGAATGTGAGTGTGAATGTTGTCTGTCTATCTGTGTTGGCCCTGCGATGAGGTGGCGACTTGTCCAGGGTGTACCCCGCCTTCCGCCCGATTGTAGCTGAGATAGGCGCCAGCGCCCCCCGCGACCCCAAAAGGGAATAAGCGGTAGAAAATGGATGGATGGATGGATGTATTATCTAAACCAGAGGTGTCAAAGTCATTTTGGATCGGGGGCCCACATGGAGAAAAATCTACTCCCAAATGGGCCTGACTGGTAAAATCACGGCACTATAACCTAAAAATAAAGACAACTTGAGGTTGTTTTCTTTGTTTGAAAATAAAACAAGAACATTCTGAAAATGTACAAATCATAATGTTGATAGGATTTGTTTACACTTACATGTTGCGGTCAATATTAGTCGATCTTTATTTGTCGTTATTTATACTTTCTGAATAAATGATGTGATAATGTAGATAAAACAAATA
Source organism: Nerophis ophidion (assembly GCF_033978795.1). NCBI lineage: Eukaryota > Metazoa > Chordata > Actinopteri > Syngnathiformes > Syngnathidae > Nerophis > Nerophis ophidion. Next base: position 11,008,399 of record NC_084625.1, read on the forward strand.
TCAAAATCAAATTACAGGATGTTGTTTATGTAGTCTGCGATGAGGTGGCGACTTGTCCAGGGTGTACCCCACCTTCCGCCTGATTGTAGCTGAGATAGGCACCTGCACCCCTCCGCGACCCCAAAGGTAATAAGTGGTAGAAATGGATGGATAATAAATAAATGATAAATAGGTTGTACTTATACAGCGCTTTTCTACCTTCAAGGTACTCAAAGCGCTTTGGTATGGATATTTATGTAGTTTGCTCATTTTCCTGGACTTGTGCACTAACATGTGGTTTATTTTTTTTTTGCTTATGTAGCATAATCTACAAAGATACAAAGAATTGCTATTGTGACATCTAGTGGACACATTCAGAACAGCAGTTTCTTTCATTCAAAAATTACGGCTCATTTTTATAATTGGCAAACTCATCCCGCGGGCCGGATAAAACCTGTTCACGGACCTTACGTTTGACTCCCCTGATCTAAAGGTTTATCTTTCTAAAAGGCATGTTAATTGTTACGTTTTGGGGCCAATAACCGGTTAAATTTAATGGAAATATATGTTCTTTTTTTTCCAATGAGACGCAGGCTTCGTTACAGGGTCAATTAAACTGCTTTCTGATCGCACCACTAAATGTGTAATTAGTAAAAAATATTTATATATATATATATATATATATATATATATATATATATATATATACATACAAAAAATGGATAATATTGATGTGATTACAATTTCATAACATAAATGTTTTTGATTATGTATTTGGAATCCACATTAGTCATTTTCTCGTTGAGCACACAGCTCCCTCTAGTGGCCAATCCTAACACTGCATGAAAAGTTTACCTTTAAAAGTTTGACGCACAAAAAAAAACCCACGTAAATTCCTTAAATTACAAGATTGCGTCTATTATTGTAAAATGTTAGTTTCAACAACTAACCTCGTATTTCATTAAGAGATTTTTTTTTTTTTGTGCACATGAATGAGTGACTTTAAAGTGAAAGAGTGAGGGGAAGGGGAGGGAGGGGGGGAGGGGGGGGTGCGCCGGTGCGCGTCACGGAAGCCCTCCATCCGGTAGCCCCACTGTGGGAACTCTATAAATCCACACCGGGAGCCTTAACGGGGGGACAAGGTGTGAGTGAGTTAGAGACAAGCCGCATGGACCTCCATCTTCATCCTCACCCTCACCCCCCATCTTCATCTTCATGCAGCGGCCAACACCAGAAGCACAAGGAATTATTTTATTAGTAGCTGAATTTGTCTTGAAAATTATCATTATAAGCGTCATCAGCCTTCAGCGGAGTCACAGAATGAACTTTCTTATCTTTCTGCTTTGTGGATTGTACACGGTCTTTGCCAAAGGTGAGTCACCCTTTCATATTTTATCCTGTTTTTATTACAGAATGACGGTTATGGATTTTTATTGAGGGTGCATTATGTACTTCATTGAATAAAAACTCTTATTATAGCCAACATTTTTTAAGAAAATATTTTGATGTTATAAATATAGTAATATCATTTGGTTTTAAATACCTAAATGGGTATTTAAAAAAAACAACAACTTGATTAAATTAAGGTCTTGCAAATGTATGCAATATTATTATAAACATCCACTTTCAGGACTTAAAAAAATTAGAGTTTTTCTTTACTATTAACTACAATTTTTTTTTTAATAATCATTGTGCGTTTTCAATTACTGGGAAGTCAGCGATTTATTTGAAATTGAAGGTGAAGAGAAACATTTTGAATAGAATTGAAGACTCATAAATGTTGACAAGCTATATTGTTTGTATAAATAGCATGCAAAGTCTGATTTTGAAACTATTTGTTAAAACTACCATTTTCTTGATATATGTCACATTTAATATGTTTTAATTTCCTGGAAATTGAAGGTAGACGGAAAATCTAAATATAATTAGACTGATAAATGTGTACAATCTATATTGTTTATAAAGAGCACTTCAAAACATTTTTTTCAAAATTAAATTAATATAAAAACTACCATATTTTTTACATTTAGTCGTTCTTCGGAAAGTGCGAAATGTACTCGAAATTTAATGTGGAGGAAAAACCCTTAGTATAGTTCATATTGTATAGAAATATGACCTTTTAGCGCTTATTTTGTAGAATTTATTAGTAAAATTAGTCAAATTTATTGCACGTGGGGGGATAATGTAACTATAGACTCAAATGTATACAATCTATATTGTATATAATAGCACTATAAAACGTATTCTTTCTACATTAAAAAAAAAAATACTAAAAACTACCATATTTTTTTTTTTATATTCAATAACCTTAAAAGGGACAAGCTGTAGAAAATGGATGGATTTGTGTTTTTAAATTCCTGAAAAGTCTGATTTACTTGAAATTACATGGAGGGAAAAGCCCAGTATAATTTATAATAAGCTATATTGTAAATAATAATACTTTAAAATGTATCCTTTCAATTACATGTATTGTTCTAAGTATAATTTTTTATATTTAATATGTGTTTAAATACCTGAAAAGTCTGATTTACTTGAATTTACATGGAGGGAAAACCCCAATATAATTTATAATAAGCAATATTGTATATAATAACATTTTAAAATGCATCCTTTCAATTGTATTTATTTTGTTATATTTAATATATGTGTTAAAATACCTGACAAGTCCATATTTATTTTATTAAATGTTAGGCCCATAGAACTAAAGACTCAGAAATGTATATATTGTGTACAATAGCACTTTAAAATGTAATATTTCAACTTTTTAAACAAATGAATATGAAAAACAAACGTATTCTTTATATTTCTGGAAAGTCAGATTTACTTGAAATTGAATTCAGTTGAAAACTTCTAAAGGTTGAGGGTGTCCCCCCCCCCCAAAAAAAAGATAGTTATATCATAAGCTGTGTCATATAAATATCACCTTTTAGCACTTTAAAACCTATTTTTGGAATTCAATTTAAAATAAACTTTCTATCTGTTGTCCATAATCTTTTAGCACACATTTAAAAAATAGAATAAAATGTTGAATATATTTGGAAACATTACCCTATTTATTCGTTGTTGTGGTTGGTTTAAAATCTTGAATAGTCCACAATTAACCTGGACTTGCACGGGGAAAACCCACAATATTGTTTATTCAGCATGTGTGTCTGCTTGTGCTGGTGTGTGTGTGTGTGTGTGTGTGTGTGTGTGTGTGTGTGTGTGTGTGTGTGTGTGTGTGTGTGTGTGTGTGTGTGTGTGTGTGTGTGTGTGTGTGTGTGTGTGTGTGTGTGTGTGTGTGTGTGTGTGTGTGTGTGTGTGTGTGTGTGTGTGTGTGTGTGTGTGTGTGTGTGTGTGTGTGTGTGTGTGTGTGTGTGTGTGTGTGTGTGTGTGTGTGTGTGTGTGTGTGTGTGTGTGTGTCAGACGACGTTAAATCCAAGGAAGCGGCGGAGGAAGTGTGCGTGAGGATGTAGCTTGTGAATGGCTCACCCACGGGGAGCCATCTTGCAGACACAGAAAGTGAGTCTTGATGTGCAGCTGAGATGATGGGAGATGCTTGGAGGAAGGAAGGGCGGAGCTGTCATGTCCTCATTAGTAAGACTGAGCAGGAGAAAAAGGCTTTTCTTACGCAAGCAGCTGACCTTTGACCCCCGCACAGCCATCACAGGGCGGCCGGTAAACGTGCGTCCTTGTCTCCCCAAGGTGGTGCAAAAGAAGAGGCCAGGGGCAAGTACGGCGTGCCCGTGCTGGAGGGGGCGCACGGACACCTGGTCCTGGAGGCCAACCACACACTCCAGCTCAACTGCAGGTGAGTTTCAGGTAGATCACCTGTGGTCATGTGACCTGTGCGCCTCGCTGCTGCCACCGAAGGGCGAAAGTGAAAGTTCTCGTTCTGCAAAGACTCTTTGTGCACCGCGAAAGAAAGTAAAAGGTTTTCGAGGTCCTTATTTTGCTGTAAAATTTGGGGTGGTTTTTACAGTGCATTACTGTAATTGGATTTTCACATTTACATGCCAACATGTGAATGTGAAAATCTTAATTCATTAATTAAACTTAATTAGATTTTATCCATCCATCCATCCATTTTCTACCGCTTATTCCCTTTCGGGGTCACGGGGGGCGCTGGCGCCTATCTCAGCTACAATCGGGCGGAAGGCGGGGTACACCCTGGACAAGTCGCTACCTCATCGCAGGGCCAACACAGATAGACAGACAACATTCACACTCACATTCACACACTAGGGCCAATTTAGTGTTGCCAATCCACCTAACTTAATTAGATTTTATGGTAAAAAAAAAACAAAAAAACAAACTGGCATGGCTGCTGCCAGAATTTTACTGAAAAAATAAGTGGTTGCCCTTTTTCAATTTACAGCAATGGACTTAAAAAATAGCTGTAGTTTTTACTGTAAAATTACGGGCCATTCAGACACCTGAATTTTACCTTAAAAATAATAGTTGTATCATATTTCAACTTACAGTAATGCATTGTTAAAACGTTAGTGGTTTTTATGTTTAAAGGCCCACTGAAATGAGATTTTCTTATTTAAACGGGGGATAGCAGGTCCATTCAGTGTGTCATACGTGATCATTTCGCGGTATTGCCATATTTTTGCTGAAAGGATTTAGTAGAGAACATTGACGATAAAGTTTGCAACTTTTGGTCGCTAATTTAAAAGCCTTGCCTGTACCGGAAGTAGCAGACGATGTGCGCGTGACGTCACGGGTTGTGGAGCTCCTCACATCTGAACATTGTTTACAATCATGGCCACCAGCAGCGAGAGCGATTCGGACCAAAAAAGCGACAATTTCCCCATTAATATTAGCGAGGATGAAAGATTCGTGGATGAGGAAAGTGAGAGTGAAGGATTAGAAAAAAAAAGAATATTCCAGTGGGAGCGATTCAGATGTTATTAGACAAATTTACTAGGATAATTCTGGAAAATCCCTTATTTGCTTATTGTGTTACTAGTGTTTTAGTGACATTATATGGTCGTACCTGTACAACCTGAAGGTCGGCCCCGCACCTTTCTTCAGCACCAGTCGACGGGTGGTGGCGATGCCCATCCCTGCCCTTCGCAACGGACCCTCTTCGAAACACGATCTTTCGAAATGATCGCTGCATAATACACTGTACTTTGTGTGTGTGGTACAATTCAACCGTGTTCGCTTGACCGCTCTGTTCCATAGTAAAGCTTCACCGTCATCTTTCAGGAATGTAAACAATGAAACACCGGCTGTGTTTGTGTTGCTAAAGGCGGCCGCAATACACCGCTTCCCACCTACAGCTTTCTTCTTTGACGTCTCCATTATTCATTCAACAAATTGCAAAAGACTCCTCCTCTTTTTTTTTTTTTTTTTTTTTTTTTGCAATTTGTTGAATGAATGAATAATGGAGTCTTGTTCACGAGTGAGGGAAGAGTGGATCGTGAGATCGACAGGCGGATCGGTGCGGCGTCTTCAGTAACGAGGACGTTGTACCGGTCCGTTGTGGTGAAGAAGGAGCTGAGCCGGAAGGCAAAGCTCTCAATTTACCGGTCGATCTACGTTCCCATCCTCACCTATGGTCATGAGCTTTGGGTCATGACCGAAAGGATAAGATCACGGGTACAAGCGGCTGAAATGAGTTTCCTCCGCCGTGTGGCGGGGCTCTCCCTTAGAGATAGGGTGAGAAGCTCTGCCATCCGGGAGGAACTCAAAGTAAAGCCGCTGCTCCTCCACATCGAGAGGAGCCTGATGAGGTGGTTCGGGCATCTGGTCAGGATGCCACCCGAACGCCTCCCTAGGGAGGTGTTTAGGGCACGTCCAACCGGTAGGAGGCCACGGGGAAGACCCAGGACACGTTGGGAAGACTATGTCTCCCGGCTGGCCTGGGAACGCCTCGGGATCCCCCGGGAAGAGCTAGACGAAGTGGCTGGGGAGAGGGAAGTCTGGGTTTCCCTGCTTAGGCTGCTGCCCCCACGACCAGACCTCGGATAAGCGGAAGATGATGGATGGAAATTGCAAAAGATTCAGCAACACAGCTGTCCAGAATACTGTGGAATTATGTGATGAAAACAGACGACTCATAGCTGTCGACGGTGCTGGAACAAATTGTCCTCTACAATGCGTGACGTCACGGGCATGCGTCATCATACCGCGACATTTCAGCAGGATACTTCGGCGCAAAATTTAAAATTGCAATTTAATAAACTAGCCAAGCCGTATTGGCATGTGTTGCAATGTTAATATTTCATCATTGATATATAAACTATCAGACTGCGTGGTCGGTAGTAGTGGCTTTCAGTAGGCCTTTAAAGAACAGGCAGCTGGGTCGCCCGAATTTTACATCAGAAATAACATAGGTACTGTTGTTCAATTTACGGTAATGCACTGTAAAATCAATGGTTAAAAAACAACTAGCAGTTCAGTCACCAGGTTTTTAGCGTTAAAATAAAAGGTACCAGTTTACATTTTGAATTAATGCGCTGTGTAAAAAAAAAAAAATCAGCTTATTACATCCATCCATTTCCTTCCGCTTGTCCCTTTTTTTTATGGTGGAAAAAAAAAAACTGACAGCCCAGATGCCAGAATTTTACCATAACACTAACATTGTTACCGTTTTTCAATTTACAGTGACGCACTGTAAAAACGTTGGTAGTTTATACGTTTAAATGACTGGCAGCTCAGTCGCCTGAATTTTACAGTAGATTTTTACAGTAATACACTGTAAAAACGGCCGCAAATTTTACAGCAAAATAAGGTCGCCTGAATTTTACGGTTAAAACAACTGGTATCGTTTTTTTTTTTCATTTGCACGGTTATTATGATGCTAGAGTTTATGCTTAAAAAAAACAAAGCTGACAACTAAGATGCCAGGCTTTTAGCGTAAAAATGTAATTGTTCAATTCACAGTAATGCATTGTTAAAACGTCGGTACAATTTACGTTTAGATGACCTGCAGCTCAGTCGCGTGAATTTGTCTTTCAATTTACAGTAATGCACTCTAAAAACGGCCGCAAATGTTATGGTTAAAATACAACTGGCAGCTCAGTCACCAGATTTTTTGCATAAAATAAAAGGTACCGTTTTACATTTTGCAGTAACGCACTGTAAAAAAAAAAAGAAAACAAAGTCAGCATATTTTGTGGTAAAAACAAAAAAAAACTGTTTGTTCAGATGCCAGAATTTTACCATAACATTAATATTGTTCCTGTTTTTTAATGCACTGTAAAAACGTTGGTAGTTTTTACGTTTAAAGGACTGGCAGCTCAGTTGCCTGAATTTTACAGTAGAAATAATAGTTGTACAAATTTACAGTAATTGTAAAAACAGCCTCAAATTTGACAGCAAATTAAGGTTGCCTGAATTTTACGTAGTAAATAACTGGTATCATTTTATTCATTTGCCCTGTTATTATGATGCTAGATTTTATGCTTAAAAAGACAAACTGGCAACTAAGACGCCAGGTTTTTTCAATTCACAGTAATGCACTGATAAAATGTCGGTAGATTTTAGGTCTAGGCACAATCATTAGCATTCTAATATTAGCATGCTAATTTTTGGCAAATTTTAGCTTGTATACACCTGAGCGTCAAATATTTTGTTGACAAATAATACTTGCTAGCATGCTAACGTTATTATGCTAGCTTTTTTTATCAGCAAATTTTTTAGGTATACACCTCAGTCACATTTTGCTACTTATGTATGCTAACATTAGCAGGCTTGCAATATAAACACATTTTTCAAGTACACACCTCAGAGTTATTGTATTGTTCTTGACACACGTTATAGTTAGCATTTTTGCATGCCAACATTAGCATACTTGAATTTTTAGCTAATTTTGCAGGTATACACCTCACTAATGTTATCTATAAGCATGGTAGCATGTCAGCAAAGTACTATTAGCATGCTATTTATTTTTAGCTCTTTTTTCTTATGTTTTTTTTTGTTACTTGACGCTAACTGTTAGCTTTCGCTCTGTAGCTATTTTTTTTTTTTTAACCAAAATTACATTTTCTAATACAAACCTTTTTCACTAAGGACCACAGACTGAAAACTCAAAGGATGCTTGGGCCATTTTTAAGTTTTCACCTTTAAAACCAGAACAGTATATAAAAGCTCTCAAAAATGCAATTTGGTTGATATTTTGTGTAAATGCTGAAGAGCCAAAGCTGAACTGAAATGCTAACGTTTTAGCAAGCTGGGTAGATAGCGTCAGGTACCAAATAAAAGGAGCTAGCATTGAGTTTGATTGATAGATTGATTGATTGATACTTTTATTAGTAGATTGCACAGTACAGTACATATTCCGTTCAATTGACCACTAAATGGTAACACCCGAATAAGTTTTTCAACTTGGTAACAGTATTAAGCTAATAGTTAGTGACTATCCAAAATAAAACACTGAGACGTATGCTTGTTAAACTAGCTAAAAAATACTAGCATGCTAAAATGCTAACTGTCACATGCGTCAAGTACCAACATACCGTATTTCCTTGAATTGCCGCAGGGCATATAGTATGCGCCTGCCGTGAATTACTGCCGCTTCGCAAAATGATTAGCGCATGCTTAGTATTATCGCCTCGTCAAACTCGTGACGTCACGAGTGACACTTCCCCGTCATCATTTTCAAAATGGAGGAGGCTGATTTCAATGCCGGTAATTTGAAATCGCATAAAGGGAAGAAGTTTAAGAACTATTCAGTAGGATTTAAGGTCCAAGCTTACATCACACTAAAATTTTTACTGCATGCCTTTGGTAAGTGCCGGAGTGAGAAGAGGTTTTAAAATAATTAGCGCATGCTTGCTTTTACCGTATGCCTTTGGTAAGCGCAGGAGTGAGAAGAGGTTTTAATTTAATTAGCGCCCCGGCGGCAATTCAAGGAAATACGGTATATTAATCAGAAGTGTGTACCTGAAAAAATGTGTTTAAAATGCTAACATGCTAATGTTAGCATGCATCAAGTACCAAAATATGACCGAGTTGTATACCAATAATATTAGCTAAAAAAAAAAAAGGGAAGCTAGCGTGCTAACAAATATCATTTGTCAAGCAGCAAAATATTTGATGCAAAGGTCTGTACCACCAAAATTAGAGGAACTAGAACGCCTGTTTTAGTTCCGCTACCTCAGGGGTGTCCAAAGTGCAGCTTGGGCACCATTTGCGGCTCGCAACTAATTTCTAACGGCCCACAGCACTTTCTAAAAATAATAAAAATACAAAACAAACCTGAAGTTCAGGGGTTCATCAGTGGAACGGTTTGGATGATTCCTTAAAATGATCCAGTTCCATTCACACATTTAGCAAACACTTTAAAGCCAATGTCTTGGGAAAAATATATCACTCTTGAATCAACACAGAAGTTAATACTATGATTATTGTTAATTAAAAGACCAAATGTGGGATATAAATAATAATGGAAGTATAACTGTTTGTATATAGTAGGGCTGCGAATCTTTGGGTGTCCCACGATTCGATTCAATATCGATTCTTGGGGTCACGATTCGATAATATATAGATTTTTTTTTTTTTAGATCCAACGCGATTCTCGACTCAAAAACGATATTTTTTCGATTCAAAACGATTCTGTATTCATTCAATACATAGGATTTCAGCAGGATCTACCAGTCTGCAGAGTAGTAGATTTTTTTTAAAAAGCTTTTATAATTGTAAAGGACAATGTTTTATCAACTGATTGCAATAATGTAAATTTGTGTTAAATCACTGCTATGTTGAAATTATAACTAATATTGATACATTTGTTGATAATATTCATTTTTGTTTCACTACTTTTGGTTTGTTTTGTGTCGTGTTTGTGTCTTCTCTCAATTGCTCTGTTTATTGCAGTTCCGAATGTTGCTGGGTCAGGTTTGGTTTTGGAATTGGATTGCATTGTTATGGTATTGCTGTATATTGTTCTGTTGGATTGATTAAGAAAAAAAAAATCGATTAAAAAAAAATAGAATCGATTCTGAATCGCAGAACTTATTAGATTCGTATTCGAATCGATTTTTTCCCACACCCCTAGTATATGGTATATCATTGGTACAATGATATACTGTATCATTGATATACCGTCTATGGGAGACCGGATGCAATGGACGTCGAGTAGGTCTAGCATAATATTGTGAAAGTCCAGTCCATAGTGGATCGAAAATAATAGTGAGAGTCCAGTCCATAGTGGATCCAACATAAAAGTGAGAGTCCAGTCCATAGTGGATCTAACATAATAGTGAGAGTCAAGACCATAGTGGATCTAGCATAATAGTGAAAGTCCAGTCCATAGTGGATCTAGCATAAAAGTGAGAGTCCAGACCATAGTGGATCTAGCATAATAGTGAGAGTCCAGTCCATAGTGGATCCAACATAATAGTGAGAGTCCAGTCCATAGTGGGTCTAACATAATAATGAGGGTCCAGTCCATAGTAGATCCAGCATAATAGTGAGAGTCCAGTCCATAGTGGATCTAGCATAATAGTGAGAGTCCAGTCCATAGTGGATCTAGCATAATAGTGACAGTCCATAGTGGGGCCAGCAGGAGACCATCCCGAGCAGAGACGGGTCAGCAGCATAGAGACGTCCCCAACAGATGCACAGGCGAGCGGTCCACCCCGGGTCCCGACTCTGGACAGCCAGCACTTCATCCATGGCCACCAGACCTGTGCCCCCCCTTCCACAAGGGAAAGTGGGGCAGAGCAGAAAAGAACAAATATATATTGTGTTGTTGAAGGTGGAAACTATCGAAATGGCCGCCGCATGCTTTGATTTGTGATTGGAAAAAGTTTGATCCATTGATTGATTTAGCGCGTGAACTTTGTTGTTTCTCCAGGGGTCGCTGGGAGCTCTCTTGGTCTTTCCCCACAGACGTGCCCCTGGACCAGGTGCACGTGCAGGACTCCCGCTGCGGCAAGTCCCAGCACCTCCACTGCAGCCGCCTGACGCTCGGCGGCGCCCGGGCCGGCCACACGGGGACCTTCCGCTGCCGCTACCGCCGGCGGGTCCAGAGGCAGGCGTCCATTTACGTGTATGTGGCAGGTAAGACGCCACTCGTTGTCTGATCTGCAAACACGGCGGGAGTCGGTGTAAAAATAGCCGGAGGGCCAGGAGTGGCGGGTCCAGCTGCTGAAAGGCTCAGAACCTGGGCAGAGTTTCCCATGCGGAGCATCGGCCTTATCTGCCCCGCTCAGCCTCGCCTCCGGCATCCTGTGCTCCAGGGCGGAGGGGAGGGGGCGTCACCCCCTCCCTGTTTGTGCCAAGATGAAGGCCGCCGCTCGGAGAAGTCCGAGGTGATACAAGCCGGAACACTGGCATGGCCCATAAAGCAGTGTTTTCTTAACCATAGGGCACACTGGTGGGCTGTGAGCGTCCCCTAAAGCAGTGTTTTTCAACCACTGTGCCGCGGCACACTAGTGTACCGTGAGATACAGTCTGGTGTGCCGTGGGAGATGATCTAATTCCACCTATTCGGGTTAAAAATATTTTTTGCAAACCAGTAATTATAATCCGCAAATAATGTGCCGTTGTTGAGTGTCTGTACTGTCTGGAGATCGGCAGACTTACCACGTTATACTCTTCCATTTCAGTAGGTAGCAGCAGGTAGCTAATTGCTTTGTAGATGTCGGAAACAGCGGGAGGCAATGTGCAGGTAAAACGGTGTCAAATGCTTAAACCAAAAATAAACAAAAAGTGAGTGCCCCTAAGAAAAGGCATGGAAGCTTAGGGAAGGCTACGCAGAATAAAACTGAAACTGAACTGGCTGCAAAGTAAACGAAAACAGAATGCTGGACGACAGCAAAGACTTACTCTGGAGCAAAGACGGCGTCCACAATGTTCATCCGTACGTGACATGACAACAATGTGCTCACAAAGAAGGATAAAAACAACTGAAATATTCTTGATTGCTAAAAAAAAAAGCGGGTGTGGGGAATAGCGGTCAAGGAAGACATGAAACTGCTACAGGAAAATACCATATAAAGCTAAAAAGCCACTAAAATAAGAGCGCAAGACAAGAACTAAAACACTACACACAGGAAAACAGCAAAAAATGGCGTGATGTGACAGTACACTTACTTTGAGACAAGAACTATACTGTTGCATGCTAGGTTATGGTTTAAGGTCATATCCAACAATTGTGACAACAACTTTTCATTGTCAATATCGGCTGCTGAGTTTCATTTTTTAATGAGTTCTGCTGGTGGTATGCTTCCGATTTTATTCAATGAAAAAAATGTGTCTTGGCTCAAAAAAGGTTGAAAAACACTGCCCTAGAGGACCGCCCAAATATATGTTTCTCAGATGTAATTCACTTTTCCACCACTTGTGGCAGTAAAGCCAACATCAAACAGAAGAAGTCTGGAGCGAAAGTCACAGGGAAGTTTCTTAAGCGCAAAAAATATGACTAAAGTGGTGAAGCTGTAATTTCACTTAATCGACAGTTTATTATTGTTAGCTTAGTTATAATTTATTTTAGCACCACATAATTGTATGTTCATTTATTTTTCATCAGATTTTGAGTACCTTCTTTTGCAGCATATTTATAGTAATAATAATACGTTTTACCTTTAGGGCACCTTTTAGGGACTCAAGACCACCATACAAAGTGAAGCGAAGTCCATCCATTTTTCTACCGCTTGTCCCTTTCGAGGTCGCGGAGGGGGCTGAAGCCTATGTCAGCTGCATTCGGGCGGAAGTGAAGTGAATTACATTTATATAGCGCTTTTCTGTAGTGACTCAAAGCGCTTCACATAGTGAAACCCAATATCTAAGTTACATTTTATCCAGTGTGGGTGGCACCGGGAGCAAGTGGGTCAAGTGTCTTGCCCAAGGACACAACGGCAGTGACTAGGATGGCAATAGCAGGGATCGAACCTGGAACTCTCAAGTTCCAACCAAAAAAAAACAAATTAAAACAACAAATTTACAGTTTATTTTTTAATATTATTTATTTTTGTAATCAGCCTGGCCTAACCCTTGATAATAATCTTGTTGTTCAACACAAGGTTTATTTATCCTGTCCAACTAAGTAGGTTTATCGATCAAAATCAAGATTAAGACGACTCATTTAGTGAAAATATTTGCGTGGTGTAGTGCAAAAGTGAAGGACCCCTTGCCACAGAGGACCCCCGCCAAGTCACACGCGACATCAAAGCACCAGAAGGTCCTTGGGGTACTTTTGTTCCAATGTTCCCAGATTTCAAGCAAACAAACCCGATTGTCCGCGGCGGGCGCTCAGTGGGTATTCGCAGCATTTATTGTTCATATTTCATCCTCACAAGCAGACATGATGTCATCACGCTCGGGCTCTTTCTTTCACGCGCGCACATTCCAGCGCTCTTCCCACCACATCTCGTTATGAGGACGCCTAAAAGTGAAAGAGCACCTTCAATTTTACGACTCAGCGGCGCTGAAGTATTTAAAGGGGAAGTGCTTTTTTTTGAGGTATTTTGCCTGTTGTTGACGATCATTATGAGACGGATGGATTTTTCATTAATACATTTTAAAACTTAAATAAAACTCAGCTTACAGCTGAGCCAATATGAGGTCCTCTAATTCACCCATAAAATTTGATAAATAACCATTCAAAGAGCGCCAAAACTATTACATTTACATTTAGTGACTTGAATACTAAGCAAGTATTAGTGATATTGTGGCAGCACGGTGGAACAGGGGTTAGTGTATGTGCCTCACAATAGGAAAGTCCTTAGTAGTCCTGGGTTCAATCTCGGGCAAGGGGTCTTTCTGTGTGGAGTTTGCATGTTCTCCCCGGGACTGCGTGCTCCGGCTTCCTCCCACCTCCAAAAACATGCACCTGGGGATAGGTTGATTGGCAACAGTAAATGGTACCTAGTGTGTGAATGTTGTCTGTCTATCTGTATGGCTGTTGACCAACTATGGCTGGCATTCACTTGTGTGTGTGTGAAAAGCCGTAAATATTATGTGACTGGGCCAGTATGAAAAGGCAGTGCCTTTTGGGTAAACGGGGGGTGCTGGAGCCTATCTCAACTGCATTCGGGTGGAAAGCGTTGTACACCCTGGACAAGTCGCCACCTCATCACAGGGCCAACACAGATAGAAATTCACACTCACATTCACACACTAGGGAATATTTAGTGTTGCCAATCAACCTATCCCCAGGTGCATGTCTTTGGAGGTGGGAGGGGCCTATCCCCAGGTGCATGTCTTCGGAAGTGGGTGGGGCCTATCCCCAGGTGCATGTCTTTGGAAGTGGGAGGGGCCTATCCCCAGGTGCATGTCTTCGGAAGTGGGTGGGGCCTATCCCCAGGTGCATGTCTTTGGAAGTGGGAGGGGCCTATCCCCAGGTGCATGTCTTCGAAAGTGGGTGGGGCCTATCCCCAGGTGCATGTCTTTGGAAGTGGGAGGGGCCTATCCCCAGGTGCATGTCTTATGTGCTGGGAGGAAGCCGGAGTACCCTAGAGCAGTGGTCCCCAACAACCGGGCCGTGGCCCGATTGGTACCGGGCCGCAGAAGAATTGTTTATTAATTTTTAATTAAAAAAAAAAAAAAAAAAAAAAAGATATATATACTGTATATATATATATATATATATTTTTTTTTTTTTCTAATTAAATCAACATAAAAAACACAATATATACTTACAATTAGTGCACCAACCACAAAAACCTCCCTTTTTCATGACAAAAACGTCCCTTTTTCTTGACAGAGAAAAAATAAATAAATAAAGGACCCCCCCCACCCGGGCCGCGGGACAAATTATTAAGCGTTGACCGGTCCGCGGATACAAAAAGGTTGGGGACCTAGAGGGAACCCACGCAGTCCCGGGGAGAACATGCAATCTCCACACAGAAAGATCTTGAGCCCAGGATTGAACTCGTATTGTGAGGCACATGCACTAACCCCTGTACCATCGTGCTGCCCGTGTCAACATATCACTGTTTTTAATTAAATTCAAAAATAGGATCTAAACTAAATTAGTAGATCGCTCGCCTTGAGCCTCAGGTACTCGCTGTTCCTCTCGCCTAAAAGGACGGGGAGACGATAAGTGGTGCCCAAGCAAACTCTCCAGTTAGCATAGTTGGCGTCATCTAGCGAGCTTAATTGTTGTCACCTGCAATGACGGCTTTGTACTTTGATGTGGGCCCCGACTTGAAAAACTTCTTTGGGTGTTACCATTTAGTGGTCGATTGTACAGAATATGTACTGTACTGTGCAATCTACTAATAAAAGTCTCAATCAATGCTGCTAATCACATTAAGATCAGTACAATTCAAACACTCATAGCTCTGAACCAGTTGTAGAGTATTAATTAGTAGCCATGAATTGATTAACGTGGACCCCGACTTAAACAAGTTGAAAACCTTATTGGGGTGTTACCATTTAGTGGACAATTCTACGGAATATGTACTGTACTGTGCAATCTGCTAATAAAAGTCTCAATCAGTCAATCAAAAAAAGCCAGTGAGAAGGTATACTTTCGACGTGACGGATGTAAACAGAGGTCACAACACAGGAAGTATTTTACCCGAGGGGGCGTGGCTACAGGATAGAGTTGCCAAATGAGAAACAACCTTTTGCATGCATGCTATAGAATTTCTAGGCGCAGTCAAGGCGTTGAGGGGTTCCGGTTTGGTAACCGCAGGATTAGGTCTCTGCTTTTTGCAGATGATGTGGTCCTGATGGCTTCATCTGACCGGGATCTTCACCTCTCGCTGGATCGGTTTGCAGCCGAGTGTGAAGCGACCGGAATGAGAATCAGCACCTCCATGGTTCTCGCCCGGAAAAGGGTGGAATGCCATCTCCGGGTTGGGGAGGAGACCCTTCCCCAAGTGGAGGAGTTCAAATACCTAGGATTCTTGTTCACGAGTGAGGGAAGAGTGGATCGTGAGATCGACAGGCGGATCGGTGCGGCGTCTTCAGTAATGCGGACGTTGTACCGAGCCGTTGTGGTGAAGAAGGAGCTGAGCCGGAAGGCAAAGCTCTCAATTTACCGGTCGATCTACGTTCCCATCCTCACCTATGGTCATGAGCTTTGGGTCATGACCGAAAGGATAAGATCACGGGTACAAGCGGCCGAAATGAGTTTCCTCCGCCATGTGGCGGGGCTCTCACTTAGAGATAGGGTGAGAAGCTCTGCCATCCGGGAGGGACTCAAAGTAAAGCTGCTGCTCCTTCACATCGAGGGGAGCCTGATGAGGTGGTTCGGGCATCTGGTCAGGATGCCACCCGAACGCCTCCCTAGGGAGGTGTTTAGGGCACGTCCAACCGGTAGGAGGCCACGGGGAAGACCCAGGACACGTTGGGAAGACTATGTCTCCCGGTTGGCCTGGGAACGCCTCGGGATCCCCCGGGAAGAGCTAGACGAAGTGGCTGGGGAGAGGGAAGTCTGGGTTTCCCTGCTTAGGCTGTTGCCCCCGCGACCCGACCTCGGATAAGCGGAAGATGATGGATGGATGGATGGATGGATGGATGGCTATAGAATTTGACATGACATTTTCAATGATAGTAATGTTTGTAAATGATCCAGGAAAAATGGTGTGGTACATTAATTACACGGGACATGTAAGCGTCAAAAAGAGATTGGTAGATGAAAATAAATCTAAAGGTAAATTGTAGTGTAGAGATGCACCCAATTGCAGGAATTGTAATCTTCATTTTTAACGTCTTCTTTCGGGGTTTGCGTAGCAGCACTTTGTGCCGATAGAAATGTTCCTCTTTTTTTTGTCAGTTTTCCCTCTTTTTCCTCATAGGTAAAAACAACAACAACATTAAAAGTGACAAAAAGAGCAAAATAAGTAATGTAATGGAGAAAAAGCTGACATTTTGATACTAATAACTTATAATAATATACTGTAACTTATAACACAAAGCTGACCCTAAGTTTGTTTTTAAAAAAGAGAGAAGCAAAATGTCTTGCAAGTTGTGATTGATTGAATGCCTTAAGATTTAAATGTTTTCAGATTTTTTGTAGCATTTAATTATTTAAAAAAAACAACTACATACAATTACAACATGGATTATTGTTGTTGATGAAGGGCTTATTTTTTCTCATATTTACTTTGGGCGGTAAAGGTCTGTCGGCGGAGTGGCCGTGCCAGCAACTTGAGGGTTCCAGGTTCGATCCCCGCTTCCGCCATTGTAGTCACTACCGTTGTGTCCTTGGGCAAGACACTTTACCCACCTGCTCTCAGTGCCACCCACACTGGTTTAAATGTTACTTAGATATTGGGTTTCACTATGTGAAGCCCTTAGAGTCACTAGAGAAAAAGCGCTATATAAATACAATTCACTTCACTAGCATTATTAAAACTAAATATTTCCAGTCTGTACTATTTTTTTTTTTTTTTTTATATTTTGTCCCAATAAACACATTTTTTTGTGTCAGTTTTAGTGTTACTCATACAAATATCGTGTTTATTTATCGTCAAATTTAATTCTAAAAAAAAGTTAATCCACACATTTGGATTATTTTTATATGTGTATATTAATTAAGATTTTTTTTTTTTTTTTGTCATTTACTGTAATTATTGTAAAAAAATTGTTTCTGCTCACTTTTATTATATAATAATTATGTTTTTAAATCTATAAAACTATATTTATTCTGTTTTGTGTTAATTATTAAAATAAAGTGTTTGTTTTGTTTGTAATATTTAATTATTTAAAAAAGTAAGTTAATCTACATATTCAGACAGCCTTGCCTGTACATCACACACACACACACACACACACACTCACACACACACTAGCTTTGTGTATTGTTGGCAAATGATTGCGATTTCATTTTTAGCTACTAACGTTGAACGTATATTAGACAAATTCCTCGGGCCAACGAGCGTTCCTAATCACCATAATTAGCAATTGTGTTTGGTTGTACATGATTGGTCCCTGAGCGCCGGTGTTTGGGTTTCAGACAGCCGGCAGCCATTTGTGGAGCATCCGGAGATGAGTCCTTACGTGTTGTACATGAAGGAGAAGCAGCCGCTGGTGGTCCCCTGCAGGGTCACCCACCCCAACGTCACCAGCAGCCTGATCAAGGTGAGGCGAAGCTGAACAACTGCTTGGAAACATGCACGTAATTACAATAATCCATATATACTTGCATGGATACCACGTATTGTCTAAATTACCGGATCCCGGTTTCTGGTAGTTGCACAAATCTACACAATGCTTGTGTGTCCAGCAGGCTGGTGCGAAATACCCAATTTGTTGTCTTAATTCTTCAACCCACAGGATGTTGAATCAGAATTGCAGGAAGTGGAATTCAAGTCATTGCAATTTAGAGAAATAACGTCACGTTCAACAAAGTTTTTTAAAAAACACTAAAAGTAAACTCAAATTTCCTCCAAATGTACAAATTTTTCCACCTTGTTCCTTCATTTACAAAGTTACAATACATCAAGTTATGTTTTATAGAAGATGCTTTAATTCTGAAATAACAATGAAAAATACTTACTGCAGTTAAAATGTAATGTGTACACAAGGTACTACAACTTTATATATATACGTATATATAGATACCGTATTTTTTGGACTATAAGTTGCAGTTTTTTCATATTTTGGCCGGGGGTGCGATTTATACTCAGGAGCGACTTATGTGTGAAATTATTAACACTCAACCGTAAAATATCAAATAATAATATTTAGCTCATTCACGTAAGAGACTAGACGTAAAAGATTTCATGGGATTTAGTGATTAGGAGTGACAGATTGTTTGGTAAACGTATAGCATGTTCTATATGTTATAGTTATTTGAATGACTCTTGCCATAATATTTTACGTTAACATACCAGGCACCTTCTCCGTTGGTTATTTATGCCTCATATAACGTATCCAATCCAATCCAATCCACTTTATTTATATAGCACATTTAAACAACAATAACGTTTCCAAAGTGCTGCACAGCCATGTTAAAAACAATTGTAAAAAAATAAATAAATAAATAAATAAAATAAAATAAAATAAAAAAGTATATATATATATATATATATTATGCTCCACCAATGATTGAATAAAAACAAAAAATAAATAAATACAAAACCAATACAAACAATATAAAAACAAATATGATTAAAAACTATTTTAAAGGGTAAAATCAATTAAAACAATAAAATAGAAATCAAAGTGTATAAAAAACACAGAGGACAACAGAGAACAGAGGACCACACAACTCACGTAGTGTTAAAAGCCAAAGAATAAAAGTGGGTCTTAAGACGAGACTTAAAACACTCCACTGTGGAAGCAGTTTGAACATGGAGCGGCAGAGTGTTCCAGAGCTTAGGGCCGACCACAGAGAAGGCCCTGTCTCCCCTGGTCTTAAGTCTGGTCTTGGGCACCACGAGCTGGAACTGGCTCTCGGACCTCAAAGCGCGCGCAGGAATGTAAATTTGGATAAGGTCCGAGATATATTGAGGTGCCAGTCCATGTAAAGATTTAAAAACAAACAGCAATGTTTTAAAATCAATTCTAAAATGAACAGGGAGCCAGTGCAAACTCTGAAGAATTGGGGTTATATGCTGGCGTTTCCTGGCCCCGTTAAAAGTCGTGCTGCCGCGTTCTGGACTAACTGCAACCGGGAGAGAGCTTTTTGGCTAATGCCAGCATAAAGTGCATTGCAGTAGTCCAGGCCACTTGAAATAAAAGCATGCACGACTTGTTCAAAAAGGTTAAAAGATAAAAACGGTTTAACCTTTACTAAAAGACGAAGATGATAAAAACACGATTTTAAAACGCCATTGACTTGTTTGTCTAGTTTAAAATTGCTGTCCATAGTGACGCCAAGGCTGGTGACTTTGGGACGCACATCATTTTGCAATGGTCCCAAGTCAGTGAGGGCCGGACCAAAAACTAAAATTTCCGTTTTCCCTCATTCATTATTAAAAAATTCTGGGCTAACCAAGCCTTGACGTCGCATAGACAGTTAAGAAGGGGTGTCACTTATTCAGCCTGTTGTTCACTATTCTTTACTTATTTAAAATTTCCTTTCAAATGTCTATTCTTGGTGTTGGGTTTTATCAAATAAATTTCCCCCAAAAATGCGACTTGTACTCCAATGCGACTTATAAATGTTTTTTTCCTTCTTTACTATGCATTTTCGGCAGGTGCG
The DNA here is from genome assembly GCF_033978795.1 of Nerophis ophidion. NCBI lineage: Eukaryota > Metazoa > Chordata > Actinopteri > Syngnathiformes > Syngnathidae > Nerophis > Nerophis ophidion. The sequence continues at coordinate 11,028,419 of NC_084625.1, forward strand.
ACTTATACTCCGGAGCGACTTATACTCCGGAGCGACTTATACTCCGAAAAATACGGTACTTATAAGTATCTATATGTGCATAGCAGGGGAGTTCGTTAAGTTCATTATCTCTCGATCTGACTACTTGTTATTTAATTGTTTAGCTAAGTTTGGAGCAAAGGTGGTAATACTTTAATCATGCCACATTTGACGAGGCATGTTTTAGGCAGCGTTTGCCGAGTGGCACTTGATCGATAGTTTTGAAGCCCAAAAAAAAAGAAAGGAATACCCCTGTTACAACTTTTTCATATTCGATACAATACTGACATTGGAGCCCTGAGTATTGGCCGATACCAGTATTTTTATCTGATACGATATCAGCAGGAAACGTACATACTTTTATTATTTAGTTGTGTGAAATGTTAGAAAAGGTTTGATCAACTGAAATGAGTCAAAGAGAAAACGATTAGTTAAAAAAAAAAAACATAACAGTTTTTAAGTTAAAGTGGGGTATTTGTTTTTTTGGGGCGACACCTAGAGGTCACAATAATTCATGAAGTTACAGTTAAAGTTAAAGTACCAATAATTGTCACAAACACACATTAGGTGTGGTGAAATTTGTCCTCTGCATCCCCTTGTTCACCCCCTGGGAGGTGAGGGGAGCAGTGAGCAGCAGCGGTGCCGCGCCCAGGAATCATTTAACGCTTTAACCCCCAATTCCAACCCTTGATGCTGAATGTCAAGCAGGGAGGTAATGGGTCCCATTTTTATACTCTTTGGTGTCACTCTGCCAGGGTTTGAAATCACAACCTACCGATCTCAGGACACTGAGAAGTTAAATTAATGATGTTTCGATAGGTTTTGAAGCCCAAATACCTTCATATTGCACTTCACGCACCTTCTTTATTAATCAGTAGAATTGTCTTTGTTTGCCATTTTTCCTCTACTCGCTGTTTCTGCTTGTGTGCTCTGTGAGTGTGTGCGCCGATACGCTAAAAATTCTCCTGAAAAACGGAACCAGTGTTTTTCAAAGGCAGTATAGTACTGTTTTGAATTCATTAGTACCGCGATACTATATTAGAGCCGGTCTACCTACCGTACAACCCTACATCACACACAAAAAAGAAACTTACCATCTGTCCTTGGCCACATCCCCTAATTCATGATGACACACATTAATTATAGCACGGAAAGCACAAACATGAATTGCTGGCAAATGTTCCAATTTTTTTCATATCAGCAATTTTACGGACCATGGTATGGCAAATTTGGATATCGGTGGCCGCTATACGGAGTTAAAAAAAACAGTTTTGGGATGCAAAAGGAGTGGCCCCTTAAGCAGGTGGCCGCTATAGACACAATATATGACACTACTTTTTTCTGCAGGGGAAATTTTTGTGGCCGCTATCGGCAAGTGTGCGCCATGGACAGGTGGCCGCTAACACAGGTTTGAATGTACAACAACTGGACCGTACAGTTATCATTATCAGCTCATGTTTTAATGTTACATTAAACGTAACATGTTATCATCAAACAATTTACCTTTATTAACACACAAAAGTACCCAAAATTAGTGCCTTTAATTCGTAGGTACCGTATCGGCAGTGTCCGTAATAGCGGCGTTATTTTTACTAATAACTAGAGTTGTCCGATAAACGCTTTAAAATGTAATATCGGAAATTATCGGTATCGGTTTCAAAAAGTAAAATGTATGACGTTTCAAAATGCCGCTGTACCGAGTGGTACACGGACGTAGGGCGAAGTACAGAGCGCCAATAAACCTTAAAGGCTCAGTCACATAATATCTACGGATTTTCACACACACAAGTGAATGCAACGCATACTTGGTCGACAGCCATATGTGTCACACTGAGGGTGGCCGTATAAACAACTTTAACACTGTAACAAATATGCGCCACACTGTGAACCCACACCAAACAAGAATGACAAACACATTTCTGAGAACATCCGCACCGTAACACAACATAAACACAACAGAACCAATACCTTGATCCCTTGCAGCACTAACTCTTCCGGGACGCTACAATATACGCCCCCCCATCCCTAACCCCGCCCACCTCCTCATGCTCTCTCGGGTAGAGCTTGTTCCAAATTCCAAGCTTCTGTTTAGCATGTTAGAAAAAATAATGCAATTTGTGACTTCAATAATAAATATGGCAGTGCCATGTGGACATTTTTTTCCATAACTTGAGTTGATTTATTTTGGAAAACCTTGTTACATTGTTTCATGCATCCAGCGGGGTATCACAACAAGATCCACGACTGTATAGATCGGTATCGGTTGACATCGGAATCGGTAATTAAGAGTTGGACAATATCGGAATATCGGATATCGGCAAAAAAGCCATTATTGGACATCTCTACTAATAACGTGTAACCTTATTAATTACTTTTACGTCCGTCCCTATACCGTTAGCGCTATCTTGATGTAACGTGTCACGCAACTTTTGATGTGGTTCTATGTCAATAACAAGACAGCGGCATCAATATATTTTTACTGGTGAAAGCAACAAGCAGCACCGCACTGAAAATGAACTTGATATCAAATAGGAAGCGGCACCATCACACTGTGACACAACAGACAACATAAATAGATCAATTGTACTTTATTGATTCCTTCAGGTGAGTTCCTTCAGGAAAATTTAAATTCCAGCAGCAGTGTACAGAGTTGAGATACATTTTTAAAAAGTAAATAGTGGAGTTTTAAATGGAAACAAAATAGAGAAATATTACAATAAGAATAAAAAATAAAAAGCAACAATGGGAATAAAAATATAGCTGTAAAATAAGAATTTAACAAGAGAGACTAGGCAGTAGTGACCATGTTATGAAAACGTATCGCACTGTTATTGTTTTGCATCCCCTGTCATCCTTGTACCCCCCGCCCCAGAGAGGAGTTGTACAGTCTAATGGCGTGTGGGACAAAGGAGTTTTTGAGTCTATTAGTCCTGCACTTGGGATGAAGCAGTCTAGCACTGAACAGGCTCCTCTGGCTACTGATAACGCTATGCAGAGGGTGACTGGCATCATCCAGGATGCTCACTAGTTTGTCAACAGTCCTCTTCTCTGCCACCGTCACCAGTGAGTTCAGTTTCAATCCGATTGTAGAATTGGCCCGCCTGATCAGCCGGTTCTACATATGTACGCAATGGGATTCATGAACAACAGATCAATGAATGAAGTGACAAACTTGCCATCCAAACAATACACCGTTTGTTGACAAGAAGATATTACAGCCATAAAAGCACAGTCAATCTATGTATTAAGCAGAGATAACACGATCCGTCAAAGATTCGCAAGAGCTGGTGTCAGAGCTGACACGCTGCTAACGGCTTAAGCTAACAAACTCCGTTGAAACCCTCGATGACATCCTAACGGGCCCCGCCTTTTAAAAGCCCAGACACACGCACAGTGTGCTTTATATGAAATGTTTATCAACTGCAAGTGCCAGATATTTGGAGTTTTTTTTTAAGTAACGTATTAATTACTTTCCTTAGTAATTAATTACATTTATCGAAGAGTAATTCCGTTAGTAATTTAATTACTTTTTTGGTAGAGTAATTATAATACATTATTTTTTTAACAAAGAACCCTTGCGCAAAGTTTCCTAAAAAATGTAATTTTTGCCTCTTTGAGCTGTAATTTGACCCCCTTAAAATGCTTCAAAACTCACCAAACTGGACACACACATCAGGACTGGCAAAAATTGCGATTTAATAAAAAAATCAAACCCCAAAAATCTAAATTGTGCTCTAGCGCCCCCTGGGAATAAAACACAGACTAAACTGCTCCTAGGAAGAAAACACAGACAAAACTGCATGTAACTTCCGGTAGGAATGTCGGAGAGACATGAAACAAAAACCTCTATGTAGGTCTCACTTACACCTACATTTTAATCATTGACATCCTCCAGCAAAAATCAGCAGAAAGTTGGCAAAAACCCCTTCAAAACTAAATTTTCCTCAATGCTTAGGGGGCAGCAGCCAAAGTTTGTCCCGTCCATCGCTGCTTGCAGCTTTAATTTTAAAGGATTTTTCAGAACACTGCGTATCGGCTCAAATGTGATCGTTACCCATCCCTGGAGACAAAATAGAGTGTGTGAACAATAACGAGCCCTAAGAGAGGGGGCGGAGCTAAGTGTGCCTGAGTGAGCAGTGGAGCGATAGAGAGGTTTGCACTGACAGAAAAGATACTTAATTGATACTTAGATTGATACGGCCAACCCTACTTGGCACACCTGCTACTCACACTTGTGCCACTTTGCACTTCAACGTGTCAGCAGCAGAGAAAAGGTTGAAAAATGTTACTAACAAGCCTTTCCCCCCCATCCACTAGTCGCTTTCTTTCTTTCGTGGCATACACCACCTCAGGTCGGTGTAGCGCCCCGTTGGCGCCCAGCCATCATGACTTCCCTCACAGCCTCGTAGTGTGCCGGGGCCCCACCGGCTGCCAACTTCCCCCTCCTCCCTCTGATGCTTTAAACAGCTGGCTGCTGTGCAGGGAGGAAGCCCAAATAGCCGCTGTTGGCCCCAAAGTGCACGCCATTGTCTCACGGCGGCCATTAGCTCCTCGCTACTGCTGGCGTGTGTGTCTGTGTGTGTGTGTGTGTGTGTGTGTGTGTGTGTGTGTGTGTTCTGGCAATGCTTACTTAATGGGGACATCGCTCTGTTTACACAGTCTCCTTTAGGGGACCTCTGACGGTATGGGGACCAAAAAAACAGGTCCCCTAAAGGGAAACCTTTTCAAATGATAGTCAGATCCATTCTGAAGATGCTTAAGTGATTTTTAAGCTTTGGCCCATAAAACATGTTTACTGGTTAGTTTGAGTGTGAGACATTTGTACAGCAGCCCCCTCATCGGGCTGTAGCTGGTACTGCACTTGTGCGCTGCACACACTTCTTCCTTGTATAGTTAATCACTTCCACCTGGTGAAACTTCCTATAAGAGGACAGCTGTAGTGCTTTATTCTGAGGATCATGTCATATTTTGTTTTTATATGGTCCTCTGTAGTCACATACAAATTTGTGTGAATTATGCAAAATTATTGAAATTTGGTCCACATGAACCATATTAACTGTTTTTCCCCAGGGTCCCCAGTAAGTATGATCAGCACATTACTTCATCAATCCAGAGATTTAAAGACGTGTATGAGCTAACTGGGCAGTGGGCATTTTACCACGTTTTTTTTATGCCTCCACAAGCTGTAGAAAGGGTGGTCCCCACAAGTCATGATCAAAAACTTGGTCCCCATTCCAAATGATAACCAGTGTGTGTGTGCATGTGTGTGTGTGTGTGCGTGTGCGTGGGCGTGACAATGTGTGCAATAAGCAGGAAAACCCAAACTTGTATCGTCATTGCTGTGTTTGGCTTTGCTTTTGCAAGATTAGGCAGATATCAAGCTTCAAAATATGTTGCTATTTTTTTTAATGCAACTACCCAGCACGCGCAAGAGATTGTTGAATTAGGTCCTGACGTTGAGCAACTCAAACATAACGTTGAAACTGTCATGATCCGTGGTTTGGATCATGTTTCGTGTTTTCTGTTAGTTTTGGACTCCTTTAGTTCCTGTTTGTGCACCTCTGAGTTTGTTACTGTAGCTGCTTATTATTTTCATCTGCCTCTTGTGTTCGGGACGCTCACCTGTTGCTCATCAGAGGCATTATTTAAGCCTCTCCTTGCCAGTCAGTCGCCCTGGCTTCTTTGTTTGCTTTACGCTCCTGTTGCGTAAGTTTTGCTTGTCTCCTAGTCCAGTGTTTCTTAACCTTTTTTCAGTGATGTACCCCCATGTGAACATTTTTTTAATTCAAGTACCCCCTAATCAGAGCAAAGCATTTTTGGTTGAAAAAAAGAGATAAAGAAGTAAAATACAGCACTATGTCATCAGTTTCTGATTTATGAAATTGTTTAACAGTGCAAAATATTGCTCATTTGTAGTGGTCTTTCTTGAACTATTTGGAAAAAAATATATAAAGATAACTAAAAACTTGTTGAAAAATAAACAAGTGATTGAATTATAAATAAAGATTTCTACACATAGAAGTAATCATCAACTTAAAGTGCCCTCTTTGGGGATTGTAATAGAGATCCATCTGGATTCATGAACTTAATTCTAAACATTTCTTCACAAAAAAATAAATCTTTAACATTGATATTTATGGAACATATTCACAAAAAATCTAGCTGTCAACACTGACTATTGCATTGTTGTATTTATTTTCAAAGTTTATGAACTTACGTTCATATTTTGTTGAAGTATTATTCAATAAATATATTTATGAAGGATTTTTGAATTGTTGCTATTTTTACAATATTTCAAAAAAATCTCACGTACCCTTAGGCATACCTTTTTATAGTCTTTAGTGTGACTCTGCCGGGGTTTCAACTCACAACCTACCGATTTCAGGGCGGACACAAATTGATGATGTAGTAAGTTGAATGATGCAGGCACGTTCTTTACTGGATACTTTTTAATACTGCCTTGCCGACTTTGTATGTGTAAGTAATATGCACCTGTAATTATTGGATTCTCGTTTGTATTGAAAAATGTGTTGTTTTATTGTTCAATGATTATTACCTATGTCTAGCTTGTGTGCTACTGTGTTCTTAGCTGTTGTGTAGTTGCTAGCTCCTAGTAGCCTATAACCTAGCACTTTTTGTAAATGACTTAACTCAAATAAAAATAAATTGTGTTCTTATCGGAGGACATTTAGATATTAACTTTGCACATGTAAACACTACAGGACTGCTAATATAGGACATTTGACATGCAAGCTGATACCATCCCATTTTGCTGATATCAATATCAAATCAAGACACCCTTAAAATAGACATAGTCTTTTTTAAGTTCAAATAAATACATACTGTATATTATGAAACAAGAAATTTGTGTTTGTGTATATTTAAGGTAAAGCGACCTTAATTTTGACAAAAACAGACATCGAATAGGTCCTATTCGATGTCTGTTTTCCTTTTTGGCTGAGAGAGCCATACAAGCCAAATATTTTAAAAAGTATTTCCGTGAGAGCCATATAATATATTTTTTTAAGACTGAATACAACTAAATGCGTGCATTTTTAAGTAAGACCAACATTTTTAGAGTATAATAAGTCTTATTCCTCTTAATAACATTGTTATTCTGAAGCTAACCAACAATAAATAAAATACTTCTTACCATTAATACGACTTCTTGAACAGGTGCGGTAGAAAAACGGAGTGATGGATTAAAATGCACTAGAATGTTTTATATTTTGAACGTCATTTTTGACACTGTGATTACCAGCGGAATTATTCATTACTTAAGTTAAGCAATGTTAGTTAAGATTTATCTGAGAGCCAGGTGCAGTCATCAAAAGAGCCACATCTGGCTCTAGAGCCATAGGTTCCCTACCCCTGGAATAGGATAATAAAGGATGTGTTCCATTTTGCTTATTTAGTCTAAATTTCAATAGTAGCACATCACATTTGCCAATTTAGCTTCAAGAAGGACATTTAAAATGTTGTTATGCTGCTAAAACTACTACTGTGCTTGTAAACCCTAATTCTAAGAAGAAGGAACACTTGTTCGAAATAAACACGACACTTCCTTCAAGCCAAAAGATTTTAGACATTTTTTTTAAAGCCTAGGAGTTTTATTTACACTATGCCAAAAATACAAGGCAATTTCTAGTCTTTGTTTTTAAAATGATTTATTTTACTTAAGTTAAAGTGTCTATACACACATTAGTATTTAATTTAGTTTTTTTACTTCAACATTTTTATTTATTTAAAGGCCTACTGAAATGACATTTTCTTATTTAAACGGGGATAGCAGGTACATTCTATGTGTCATTCTTGATCATTTCGCGATCATGTCATATTTTTGCTGAAAGGATTTAGTAGAGAACATCGACGATAAAGTTCGCAACTTTTGGTCGCTAATAAAAAAGCCTTGCCTTTACCGGAAGTCGCAGACGATGACGTCACCCATTGAGGGCTCATCACATCCTCACATTGTTTATAATGGGAGCCTCCAACAAAATGAGCTATTCGGGCCGAGAAAACGATAATTTCCCCATTAATTTGAGCGAGGATGAAAGATTTGTGGCTGAGAATATTGATAGGGAAGGACTAGAATAAAATAAATAAATAAAGTCCAAAAAAAAAAAGGCGATTGCATTGAGAGCGATTCAGATATTTTTAGACACATTTACTAAGATAATTCTGGGAAATCCTTTATCTTTCTATTGTGTTGCTGGTGTTTTAGTGAGATTATATAGTACCTGATAGTCGGAGGGGTGTGTCCACGGGTGTCTTGACGCCAGTGTCTTAGGGAATTAGTCATGGCAGCAGCAGCACGACATAAGTTCCGCTGATCTCCGGTAAGAGGCGACTTTTTACCATTATTTTCTCACTGAAACCTGCCGGTTGAAAAGTGGTCGGGATCCATGTTCGCTTGACCGCTCTGATCCATAGTAAAGCTTCACCTCCGGTAATTTTAAACAAGGAAACACCGTGTGTTTGTGTGGCTAAAGGCTAAAGCTTCCCAACTCCATCTTTCTACTTTGACTTCTCCATTATTAATTGAACAAATTGCAAAAGATTCAGCAACACAGATGTCCAGAATACTGTGTAATTATGCGATGAAAAGAGACGACTTTTAGCCGCTAGTGGTGCTGCGCTAATATGTCCCCTCCAACTCGAGACATCACGCGCATGCGTCATCATACGCGTTATCATTCCGTGACTTTTTCAACAAGAAACTCCGCAAGAAATTTAAAATTGTAATTTAGTAAACTAAACCGGCCTTATTTGCATGTGTTGCAATGTTAATATTTCATCATTGATGTATAAACTATCAAACTGCATGGTCGGTAGTAGTGGCTTTCAGTAGGCCTTTAATGTAATCTTTAATAATAAATAGAATCTGTACCGGTATTGCCGCCGACACACACGAGTCAAACTAAAATGCTAACATCAGCATAATGTTAGCATGCTAGCAAATTGAGCATGTTTCACATACCAAAATATATGACTCTGGGATAAATGGTTTCAAAATGAGCTAAAAGGTTTGCATGCTAATGTGAACATGCTAGCATGCTAACAGTTAGCATGTGTCACACCAAGTTATCTGACCCTGGGTGAACGGTTGCAAAATGAGCTAAAAAAGTTAGCAAGTGTCACATACCACATTAATCGATTTTAGGGTAAACGGTTGCAAAGAGCTACAAACGTTAGCAAGCTAACGTTAGCAATCTTGTGGCATTCGCGCAATAATAATTTCAATCAATAATAGCATTAAAAATGCTCGTGCTGGAATCCCTAAACTTTTAAGAAAGGCAACACACCGAATAATATTGTGTTATATTATTTTTAGGGCTATCAAAATTAAGAAGTTAACTCGTGATTGTTCACAAAAAAATATTGCATTAATCATGTACACGCTTAGATTAATGATGCAATTTTTTTGGAGCGTACAAACTAATTTGCCTTTACCGCTATCCGGTCAGTGATCAGATCAATGCATACGTAAACATGAGTGGAGAGACTTTGACTTGTGTGCTCTCTGGCAGTTTTTACTCCAAAATACATCCTGAAAGAACTTTAGATAAAACTAAATATTGTATTCAAAATACAGTCTGAAATAACTTTAGATTAAACTACAAACCCAGTTCCCATATGAGTTGGGAAATTGTGTTAGATGTAAATATAAACGGAATACAATGATTTGCAAATCATTTCTATCCCATATTCAGTTGAATGCACTACAAAGACAACATATTTGATGTTCAAACTCATAAACTTTATTTTTTTTTTGCAAATAATAATTAACTTAGAATTTCATGGCTACAACACGTGCCAAAGTAGTTGGGAAAGGGCATGTTCACCACTGTGTTACATCACCTTTTCTTTTAACAACACTCAATAAACATTTGGGAACTAAGGAAACTAATTGTTGAAGCTCTGGGGTCTCCGCTGTCATATTTTACGCTTCATAATGCGCCACACATTTTCATTGGGAGACAGGTTTGGACTGCAGGCGGGCCAGGAAAGTACCCGCACTCTTTTTTTACGAAGCCACGCTGTTGTAACACTCGTCTTGCTGAAATAAGCAGGGGCGTCCATGATAACGTTGCTTGGATGACAACATATGTTGCTCCAAAACCTGTATGGACCATTCACCATTAATGGTGCCTTCACAGATGTGTAAGTTACCCATGCCTTGGGCACTAATGGACCCCCATACCTTCACAGATGCTGGCTTTTGAACTTTGCACCTATAACAATCTGTATGGTTATTTTCCTCTTTGTTCCGGATGACACCACGTCCTCTGTTTCCAAATATAATTTGAAATGTGGACTCGTCAGAACACAGAACACTTTTCCACTTTGCATCAGTCCATCTTGGGCCCAGAGAAGCCGGCGGGGTTTCTGGATGTTGTTGATAGATGGGTTTTGCTTTGCATAGTAGAGATTTAACTTGCACTTACAGATGTAGCGACCAACTGTAGTTACTGACAGTGGTTTTATGAAGTGTTCCTGAGCCCATGTGGTGATATCCTTTACACACTGATGTCGGTTTTTGATGCAGTACCGCTTGAGGGATCAAAAGTCCGTAATATTATCGCTTACGTGCAGTGATTTCTCCAGATTCTTTGAACCTTTTGAAGATTTTACGAACCGTAGATGGTAAAATCCCTAAATTCCTTGCTATAGCTCATTGAGAAATGTTGTTCTAAAACTGTTCGACAATTTGTTTACAAAGTGGTGACCCTCACCCCATCCTTGTTTGTGAATTACTTAGCATTTCATGGAAGCTGCTTTTATACCCAATCATGGCACCCACCTGTTCCCAATTAGCCTGCACACCTGTGGGATGTTCCAAATAAGTGTTTGATGAGCATTCCTCAACTTTATCAGTATTTATTGTCACTTTTCCCAACTTCTTTGTCACGTGTTGCTGGCATCAAATTCTAAAGTTAATGATTATTTGCCAAAAAAAAAGTTTATCAGTTTGAACATCAAATATGTTGTCTTTGTAGCATATTCAACTGAATACGACTTGAAAATGATTTGCAAATCATTGTAGTCCGTTTATATTTACATCTAACACAATTTCCCAACTCATATGGAAACGGGGTTTGTAATTATTATATCCAAAATACATCCTGAAAGAACTTTAGATAAAACGCTTACCAAGTTTTGTGCAAAAACAACAACATGCATTCATGTAAAATGGTTAAAACCCTCCCTGGATGACTTTCTGAATATAAAATAGCATTTGTGTACAAATAATGAGGTATTTTATAAAGAAAGTATTTCATCATGCAAGTGAGTAATCACTTGTGAATAATCATGATTAATCCAAACTCCAAAATGTGATTAATCTTATTAAAAAATGAATAATTTTGCAACCCCGGATATTTTCAAAGGATGGCCAGGGTGTACACTGCCTTCCGCCCGAATGCTGCTGACATAGGCTCCAGCACCCCCCGCTACCCCAAAAGGGACATGCGGTAGAAAATGGATGGATGGATGGATGGCTAGCAAATGTGATAGATATTCATACCCACCTCCTTCAAGCTGCACAATCATTGATGGCATTTCCACAAGGCTTCACTGTAAAAAAATTTTACTCAGTCATCAAAAATGTACCAGAAAATCATCCGTGGTAGCATTTTTCCAATCACAGTAATGCACTGTTAAAACAGGAAAGTTGATTTTACGGCAAAACGGTTTATAGCAGTGCACTGTAAAAAAACAGGTCAGTCACTAGAATTTTGATGTAACAACACCAGTGGTGTAGTTTTTCAATTTGCAATCATTTGATATTAAAAAAAACACTGTAAAGATGTTGTGGTAAAAATGTGGTGACTGAGCTGCCACTTTTTTTTAATCGTAAAATATGTAGCTTTTTTTTTTTTTACACACTGACTACCGGATTTTCTGGGTCATAGGGCACTTCGGATTATAAGGTCCAGGTCTATTCAGGTCTATTTTCATAAAAAAGGCGCACCGAGCTTGTGGTGCTGTTGCATGGTAAAAAAGCGCTATTTGGCCCTCAGACCTATTGGCACATTTTCACTTTAGCACTTGGAGTGAAATGTTTGGCGACCCCTGTTGTAGACTGGAGCTTTTTTTTTTAAAGGCCTACTGAAATGAGATTTTCTTATTTAAACGAGGATAGCAGGTCCATTCTATGTGTCATACTTGATCATTTTGTGATATTGCCATATTTTTGCTGAAAGTAGTTAGTAGAGAACATCGACGATAAATTTCGCAACTTTTGGTCGCTAATAAAAAAGCCTTGCCTGTACCGGAAGTAGCAGGCGATATGGGCGTGACGTCACGGGTTGTGGAGCTCCTCACATCCTCAAATTGTTTATCATGGCCACCAGCAGCGAGAGCTATTCGGACCGAGAAAGCGACGATTTCCCCATTAATTTGAGCGGCGATGGAAGATTCGTGGATGAGGAAAGTTAGAGTGAAGGACTAGAAGTAGAAAAAAAGACGGCAGTGGGAGCGATTTAGATGTTATTAGACACATTTACTAGGATAATTTTAGAAAATCCCTTATCTGCTTATTGTGTTACAAATGTTTTAGTGAGATTATATGGTACCTGAGAGTCGGAGGGATGTGGCCACGGGTGTAGTGGCCGCCAGCGTCTCTGAGGGAAGCCACGTTTCTCAACGAGGCGAGGCGGTGGAAGCATCCCACGTTCGGGAGCGGCCGGTCGGGGAGGCAAGAGAGTCCACAGCTGCCTCTTTGACAGGTGCACGAGGAACGACGCAAGCTATCCGCTCATGTCTACGTTAAGAGCCGACTTATTACCACAATTTTCTCACCGAAACCTTCCGTTCGAAATGTGATAGGGAACCAAGTTCGCTTGACCGCTCTGTTCCGTAGTAAAGCTTCACCGTCATCTTTAGGGAATATAAACAAGGAAACACCGGCTGTTGTTTGTGTTGCTAAAGGGGACGGCGTGGGGACGGCGTGGCGCAGTGGGGAGAGTGGCCGTGCGCAACCCGAGGGTCCCTGGTTCAAATCCCCCCTAGTACCAACCTCGTCACGTCCGTTGTGTCCTGAGCAAGACACTTCACCCTTGCTCCTGATGGGTGCTGGTTGGCGCCTTGCATGGCAGCTCCCTCCATCAGTGTGTGAATGTGTGTGTGAATGGGTAAAATGTGGAAGTAGTGTCAAAGCGCTTTGAGTACCTTGAAGGTAGAAAAGCGCTATAAAAGTACAACCCATTTATTTATTTAAAGGCGGCCGCAATACACTGCTTCCCACCTACATCTTTCTTCTTTGACTTCTCCATTATTAATTGAACAAATTGCAAAAGATTCAGCAACACAGATGTCCAGAATACTGTGGAATTATGCAATTTAAGCAAGCGACTTATAGCTGGGATAGGGGCTGGAACAACATGTCCGCTACAATTGTAGCGTCATCATACCGCAACGTTTTCAACAGGATAATTCGCGCAAAATGTAAAATTGCAATTTAGTAAAGTAAACCGGCCGTATTGGCATGTGTTGCAATGTTAATATTTCATCATTGATATATAAACTATCAGACTGTGTGGTGGGTAGTAGTGGCTTTCAGTAGGCCTTTAAGTACAGTACTTGTACTTACTTTTTTTAATATTAGTTTTGATTCCAATACAGGTTAAAAACAATCCCAGGTCAGAAAAAAGTCACTTCCAGAAAAGACACAGTATGACGAAGTGCGGGAAAGGGGCAACTGTATATGCTAATTTATTTTGATACTTTTATTGTTACGTAATCTTGGGAATACATTTGTTTTCTACTATTTTTAATAAATATGTGGTGTTAAAAAAAATCCCTACAACCCCTAGCTTTTAAGCCATTTAAACCAATCAAATGATGGAAGAAATTTGCTTACGAAAAAGGCTTTTAGACTGATGAGTGGTATTATTGGAACTTTTATTTGTGTGATAAAGTAAATATGATTTTTTTTTGTAGTAGTAGTTATTAATCCAGGAAGGATGAAAAACAATTTGAGGAAATAATAATTATTGTATTAGCAAACACTCTTGTCGTATAGACAATCTTTGGCTGACATGTTTTCACATTTTCTTAAAAACTGCACAGCAATTCTGTCATATAGATCAGTGGTCCCCAACTACCGGGCTGCAGAATAATTTTTTATTAATTTTTATTTTAAAAAAAATATATATGTTTTTATTTATTTATTTATTAAATCAACATAAAAAAACACAATATACACTTACAATTAGTGCCCCAACCACAAAAACTCCTTTTTTCATGACAAAGAAAAAAAAAAGACAGCACTGTGCTTGTTGTATGAATTTAGCGGAAAATCCCTAAAAACAGCAAAGCACTCTTGTCATATAAGATTGAGTTTTTTTAATGCCCTAATGTGGGATCTGAGCCGAGAGTGGTGTTGTGGCTTGTGCAGCCCTTTGAGACACTTGTGATTACGGGCTATATAAATACACTTTGATTGATATAGAGGATCTTTTACCAGCATTTGTGCAGCCGATTCCCAAAATCAGCAACAATCTCTTGTCATGTAGGGGATCTTTGACTAGTGTATTTGCAGTAGGTTCTTAAAAACAGCAAACATTCTTGTCGTATAGACAATCTTTGGCTTACATTTTTTCACATTTTCTTAAAAACAGCACAGCAATTTTGTTGTATAGATGATCTTTGACTAGCATTTTTGTAGTTGATCCCTGAAACCACAGCACATTAGTTTCAAACAGAGGATCTTTGACTAGCATTTTTGCTGTAGATCCCTAAAAACAGCCAAGCATCCTTTTCATACACTGTGGAGCAGTGGTCCCCAACCACTGGGCCGTGGCCTAAATGGTACGGGGCCGCATAAGAATTTTTTATAAATGTTTTCATTTTTTTATTTTTTTTAATTAAATCAACATAAAAAACACAAGTTACACAACCATTGCGTTACGCTTCACACTGCACACAGTTGTTTGTGTGCCATGTTGTTCCAGACGTTACCCAGCTTGCAAAGATTGTAATGAATCCATTAGAATCCATCGTTTCCCCCCCGCCGTGACGCGGGACGAATTATCAAGCGTTGACCTGTCCGCAGCTACAAAAATGTTGAGCACCACTGCTGTAGAGGATCTTTGACCAGCGTTTTACATTCCTAAAATCAGCATTGTGCGCGTTGTATAAATGATCTTTGGTTGCGGCGAATCCCTAAAAGCAGCAGCGCAGTCTTGTTATCAACATGATCTTTGGCTAGCATTTTTGCTGTAAAACCGCTATACAATTTTTTTTACATAGAGGATCTTTGACCATATTCCTAAAAACAGCACTGTGCTTGTTGTATGAATTTTGCGGAAGATCCCTAAAAACAGAAAAGTACACTTGTCATATGAGGTCGAGTTTTTTAATGCCGTAATGTGGGATCTGAGCCGAGGGTGGTGTTGTGGCTTGTGCAGCCCTTTGAGACACTTGTGATTAAGGGATATATGAATAAACTTTGCTCAATACAGAGGATCTTTGACCAGCATTCTTGCAGCCGATTCCCAAAATCAGCAACACTCTCTTGTCATGTAGCACAGTGGTTCTCAAATGGGGGTACGCGTACCCCTGGGGGTACTTGAAGGTATGCCAAGGGGTATGTGAGATTTTTTTAAAAGATTCTAAAAATAGCAACAATTCAAAAATCCTTTATAAATATATTTATTGAATAATACTTCAACAAAATATGAATGTCAGTTCATAAACTGTGAAAAGAAATGCAACAATGCAATATTCAGTGTTGACAGCTAGATTTTTTGTGGACATGTTCCATCAATATTGATGTTAAAGATTTCTTTTTTTTGTGAAGAAATGTTTAGAATTAAGTTCATGAATCCAGATGGATCTCTATTACAATCCCCAAAGAGGGCACTTTAAGTTGATGATTACTTCTATGTGTAGAAATCTTTATTTATAAATCAATCACTTGTTTATTTTTCAACAAGTTTTTAGTTATTTTTATATATTTTTTCCAAATAGTTCAAGAAAGACCACTACAAATGAGCAATATTTTGCACGGTTATACAATTTAATAAATCAGAAACTGATGACATAGTGCTGTATTTTACTTCTTTATCTCTTTTTTTCAACCAAAAATGCTTTGCTCTGATTAGGGGGTACTTGTATTAAAAAAATGTTCACAGGGGGTACATCACTAAAAAAAAGGTTGAGAACCACTGATGTAGAGGATCTTTGACTAGTGTATTTGCAGTAGGTTCTTAAAAACAGCAAACATTCTTGTCATATAGGTAATCTTTGGCTTACATGTTTTCACATTTTCTTAAAAACAGCACAGCAATTCTGTCATACAGATGATCTTTGACTAGCATTTTTGTAGTTGATCCCTGAAACAGCAGCACATTAGTTCTATATCGAGGATCTTTGACTAGCATTTTTGCAGCAGATCCCTAAAAAACAGCAAAGCATCCTTTTCATACACTGTGGAGCAGGGATCACCAACCTTTTTGAAACCAAGAGCTACTGCTTGGGTAGTGATTAATGCGAAGGGCTACCAGTTTGATACATACTTATATAAATTGCCACAAATAGCCAATTTGCTCAATTTACCTTTAATGAATATATATATATATATATATATATATATATATATATATATATATATATATATATATACAGTATATATATATATATATATATATAAGTTTGCATGTTCTCCCCGTGACTGTGTGGGTTCCCACCGGGTACTCCGGCTTCCTCCCACTTCCAAAGACATGCACCTGGGGATAGGTTGATTGGCAACACTAAATTGGCCCTAGTGTGTGAATGTGAGTGTGAATGTTGTCAGTCTATCTGTGTTGGCCCTGCGACGAGGTGGTGACTTGTCCAGGGTGTACCCCGCCTTCCGCCCGATTGTAGCTGAGATAGGCGCCAGCGCCCCCCGCGACCCCGTAAGGGAGAAAGCGGTAGAAAATGGATGGATGGATATATATATATATATATATATATATATATATATATATATATATATATATATATATATAAATAAATAAATGGGTATTTCTGCCTGTCATTCCGTCGTACATTTTTTTTCCTTTTGTGGAAGGTTTTTTGTAAAGAATAAATGATGAAAAAAACACTTAATTGAACGGCTTAAAAGAGAAGAAAACGTGAAAAAAATGAAAATTTCATTTTGAAACATAGTTTATCTTCAATTTCGACTCTTTAAAATTCAAAATTTAACCGAAAAAAATTAAGAGAAAAACTAGCTAATTCGAATCATTTTGAAAGAAATTAAAAAATAATTCATGGAACATCATTAGTAATTTTCCCTGATTAAGATTAATTTTTGAATTTTGATGACATGTTTTAAATAGGTTAAAATCCAATCTGCACTTTGTTAGAATATATAACACATTGGACCAAGCTATATTTTTTTAACAAAGACAAATCATTATTTCTTCTAGATTTTCCAGAACCAAATTTTTAAAAGGAATTCAAAATACTTTGAAATAAGATTTAAATTTGATTCTACAGATTTGCCAGAATATTTTATTTTATTTTAATCATAAGTTTGAAGAAATATTTCACAAATATTCTTTGTCGAAAAAACAGCAACTAAAATTAAGAATTAAATTAAAATGTATTTATTATTCTTTACAATAACAAAAATACAATACTTGAACATTGATTTAAATTGTCAGTACAGAAGAAGGAGGAATTTAAAATGTAAAAAGGTATATGTGTTTAAAAATCCTAAAATCATTTTTAAGGTTGTATTTTTTTTCTAAAATTGTTTTTCTGAAAGTTATAAGAAGCAAAGTCAAAAAAATAAATGAATTTATTCAAACAAGTGAAGACCAAGTCTTTAAAATATTTTCTTGGATTTTCAAATTTTATTTGAGTTTTATCTCGCTTAGAATTAAAAATGTCGAGCAAAGCAAGACCAGCTTGCTCGTAAATAAATACAATTGAAAAAATAGAGGCAGTTCACTGGTAAGTGCTGCTAATTGAGCTTTTTTTAGAGCAGGCCAGCGGGCTACCCATCTGGTCCTTACGGGCTACCTGGTGCCCGCGGGCACCGCGTTGGTGACCCCTGCTGTAGAGGTTCTTTGACCAGTGTTATAGATTCCTAAAAGCAGCATTGCGCGCGTTGTATAAATGATATTTGGTTGCGGCGAATCCCTAAAAGCAGCAGAGCAGTCTTGTTATCTACAGGACCTTTGGCTAGCATTTTTGCAGATGATTCTTGACCAGATCCCTAAAAACAGCACTGTGCTTGTTGTATGAATTTTATTTGACTAGACCCCAAAAGGAACAGGAGGTAGAAATGGATGGATGGATAGAATTTTTGCAAAAGATCACTAAAAACAGCAAAGCACTCTTGTCATATAAGGTTGACTTTTTTTTTAATGCCGAGGGTGTTGTTGTGATTAAGGGCTATATAAATACACTTTAATTGATATAGAGCAGGGGTGTCAAACTCAAATACAGAGTGGGCCAAAATTTAAAACTGAACAAAGCCGTGGGCCAAGGTTGAAAAAATTAACCTTTTAATAGGGACCCAAACAAGTTTTGCATTGAATATTGAACAAGCAAGGCTTATATAACTTTAGTGACATGCAAAATCGAGTTTCAAATAATAATTATAATAATAAAAAATTATTTGAGGTGGGGGGGGGGGGGGGTGGTTTGGTGGTAGCGGGTGTGTATATTGTAGCGCCCGGAAGAGTTAGTACTGCAAAGGGTTCTGGGTATTTGTTCTGTTGTGTTTATGTTGTGTTAAGGTGCGGATGTTCTCCCAAAATGTGTTTGCCATTCTTGTTTGGTGTGGGTTCACAGTGTGGTGCATATTTGTAACAGTATCAAAATTGTTTATTAGGCCACCGTCAGTATGATCTGTATGGCTGTTGACTAAGTATGTCTTGCAGCCATGTGTGTGTGTGTTTAAAAGCCGCATATGATATGTGACTGGGTTTGTAGGGGACACTAAGATAATGCCTATAAGGCACATTATCAATATAGATGAGTCTCAAGGGAAATTGAGAGGGTTGACAAGTATGATAGTAGTGAATGCGGTGTTACATCGGCGCCGCCGCTGTATAATATCGGCGGGTCAGCTTTAATGTTATTTTTATAGTGTCTCAGGGGCCAAATTAAATTACTCGGAAGGCCAAATTTGGCCCGCGGGCCAGAGTTTGACACCCATGATATAGAGGGTCTTTGACCAGCATTCTTGCAGCCGATTCCCAAAATCAGCAACACTCCCTTGTCATATAGACAATCTTTGACTAACATTTTTTCCACCTATCCTCTCTTCTGTCATTTAGATGATCTTTGAACTACCGTTTTTGCTGTAGTTTGTTGAAAACAGTGGAGCGCTCATGTCACATGCTGGATCTTTGATGACTTAGTGTTTTTTGGAAAACATCCAAACACTATTCTCTCGTTCAAAGGCAAAACCCAGTAACTCAATTTTGATCAAAACTGAGCTGATAATAATTTTGGAGTTCCTAGGTGATATGCTTTACATTAGTGTATGCGATATTGTAATTTGTTCCGTAAGTAAGCTGTTACGCGCATGGCAGGACCTAGCAACTACCACATAACCGCGTAGATACAACAAAAAAACCTAGTATCTCTAGGGACCAATCGGAGGTTCTTTCGCCTTATTGTCTTTAATGAGACATTTGCACGAATGGGGGCCGACGGTCAACCTGATTATGTGATATTATGGCACGAGGGGATATTTGGAAGATTGGCCCAGGAGGTTGCAAGCACCTTCATTAAATGTATTGTTCTGGATTCTTCCCCTTGCATATTCTTTTGGGCAGATAACTGTGGAGGTCAAAATAAAAACTGGACGCTGTACACGGTTTTTGCCCAATGTGCAAACGCAGAATGGGGCCCACCCGAGATTGTGATAAAATATCTGGAGAAAGGGCACACGTTCATGAGAGCAGATTCAATCCATGGCTCAATCGGCAAGAAAATGAAAGCTCAAGAAAACATCTATACGTTTGATGACTTTGTAGATCTTTGTAAGACGGCATCAAGATAGATTGGTTTTCCTTTGTTTTCTCAAAATCAGCTAGAAGTGAGTTACTAGGTTTGGCCTCTGGACGGGAGTATTGTCATAGACAATCTTTTTGACACATTTTTTCGCAAATAACACATTCGCAGCAGAATCCCAGGACAGCGTGGCATTCTTTTCACATAGATGATCTTTGACTAGCCGTTTTGTAGTTAATGCCTAAAAACAGCAGAGCATTTCCGTGAAATGCAGAGTGCTGGCTAAGTGCGGGCAATATGACATTTGAAGACATCTAATGGTGTTTTGGCAGTACATTATTTGTCCTCGTCTGAAAAAAGCTTCCAACCACAAAGGGGAACGTCTCTAAAAATAGCCCTCATCCTTCCTTCATCCATTCAGTCTACCGGCCGTTCTGTGGAGTGTTTTTTTCCTGGAAGGCTTCAAAACGCTCGGACAACAACGCCCACGAGGCCGTGCCGCCTGGCACAGGCTGTGAAAGTGACCAAGAGGACCTAAAAATGCCTTCTTCCTGTAGTAACAGGATGCGAGGCGATGGACTGGAGACACGTCCGACACATCCTGGCGTCCTCCTCCAGCGCCTCAGCTCCTCCTCCTCCTCCTCCACCTTGGCAGGCTGGGTTAGGTAAGAGGGCCGCACAGGGCACCTCAGAGGAGACTTGAATGGCTTTCAGAGGATGAAGAGGAAACCAAAGCGGAGACTGGAAGGGTCCTCTCACTCTGGGAGGGGCAGGAGGTGGAGGTGGAGGGTGGGGGGGGGGGGTCTACCTGTTCCCTTGGGAGAGGGTGTGGGACCTCCAGCGTGACAGCGACGCTGGTAAACATTTCCTCACAACAAGCTTACACAAGAAGCCAAGCAGCCAAGAAGATTACAAAAGCAACCCCGCCTGCTTCCAACCATCACAGCCTTCAAGTTTCCTCTCTTAAATTTAGCCTCAAACCTGAACTCATTCCAGAACAATATTTTTTTAATCATCAATCCATCCATTCATTTTCTACCGCTTATTCCCTTTCGGAGTCGCGGGGGGCGCTGGCGCCTATCTCAGCTACAATCGGGCGGAAGGCGGAGTACACCCTGGACAAGTCGCCACCTCATCGCAGGGCCAACACAGATAGACAGACAACATTCACACTCACATATTGCATTTGAAAATACACTATATTGCCTAAAAGCATGGGTGTCAAACTCTGGCCCACCGTGTAATTTCATTTGGCCCTTGAGGCAATATCAAATTAACATTAGAGCTGGCCCGCCGCTGTAACACCGCATCCACCACTAATACTCATACTCGTCAACCCTCCGATTTTCCCGGGAGACTCCCGAAGTTCAATGCCCCTCCCGAATTTCTCCCGATTTCCACCCGGACAATAATATTGGGGGCGGGCCGTAAAAGCACTGCCTTTGGCGTCCTCTACATGTCGCCACGTCCGCTTTTCCTTCATACAAACAGCGTGCCGGCCCACTCACATAATATATGCGGCTCATACACACACACAAGTAGATGCAAGGCATACTTGGTCAACAGCCATACAGGTCACACTGAGGATGGCCATATAAACAACTTTAACATTGTTACAAATATACGCCACACTGTGAACCCACACAAAACAAGAATGACAAACACATTTCGGGAGACCATCCGCACCGTAACACAACATAAACACAACCGTACAAATACCCAGAACCCTTTGCATCACTAACTCTTCAGGGACGCTACATTATACACCCCCGCAAACACCAAACCCCGCCCCAACTCAAACCCACCGCCGAAAAGAGGCATTCAATTTGTATTCTTATTTTATTTGATATGCCATTGATATTTTTTAATTATTATTATTTAAAACTCGATTTTGCATGTCACTATAAAGTTATATAAGCCTTGCTTGGTCAATATTCAATGCAAAATTTGTTTGGGTCCCTATTAAAGGATTAATTTGTTCAACCTCGGCCCGCGGCTTCGTTCAGTTTTAAATTTTGGCCCACTCTGTATTTGAGTTTGACACCCCTGGCCTAAAGTATTTGGCCACATGCCTCTTAAAGGCCTACTGAAAGCCACCACTACCGACCACGCAGTCTGATAGTTTATATATCAATGATGAAATATTAACATTGCAACACATGCCAATACGGCCCGTTTAGTTTACTAAATTACAATTTTAAATTTCTCGTGGAGTTTCCTGTTGAAAACGTCGCGGAATGATGACGCGTGTTTGTGACGTTATTGGTTGGAGGGGACATATTAGCTCAGCACCACTCACGGCTAAAATTTGTTTCTTTTCATCACGCAATTACACAGTATTTTGGACTTCTGTGTTGATGAATCTTTTGCAATTTGTTTAATTAATAATGGAGAAGTCAAAGTAGAAAGATGGAGGGGGGAAGCTTTTAGTCTTTAGCCACACAAACACACGGTGTTTCCTTGTTTAAAATTCCCGGAGGTGAAGCTTTACTATGGATTAGAGCGGTCAAGCGAACATGGATCCCGACTACATGTCAACCGGCAGTTTTCGGTGAGAAAATTGTGGTAATAAGTCGCCTCTTACCGGGGATCAGCGGAGCTTCTGTCCTGCTGCAGCTTCGTGACTTCCCGTGGCCACACCCTTCCGACTGTCAGGTACTATTTAACTCACTAAAACACTAGCAACACAATAGAAAGATAAGGGATTTCCCAGAATTATCCTAGTAAATGTGTCTAAAAACATCTCAATCGCTCGCAATGCAATCGTCTTTTTTTTTTTGTTCTAGTTCTTCACTCTCACTTTCCTCATCCACGAATCTTTCATCCTCGCTCAAATTAATGGGGAAATTGTCGCTTTCTTGGTCCGAATAGCTCTTGCTGCTGGAGGCTCACATTATTAACAATGTGAGGATGTGAGGAGCCCTCACACCTGTGACGTCACGCGCACATCGTCTGCTACTTCCGGTACAGGCAAGGCTTTTTTATTAGTGACCAAAAGTTGCAAACTTTATCGTCGATGTTCTCTACTAAATCCTTTCATCAAAAATATGGCAATATCGCAAAATGATAAAGTATGACACACAGAATGGACCTGCTATCCCCATTTAAATAAGAAAATCTAATTTCAGTAGGCCTTTAACTCACAAATGAACTTGAAGTGCCATCACATTCCTATCCCACAGGGTTCAGTATGATCCACTTTTTGCAGCTATTACAGCTTCAACACTTCTGGGAATGCTGTCCACAAGGTTTCAGAGTGTGTTTATAGGAATTTTCCACCATTCTTACAAAAGCGCCTTGGTGAAGTCACACACTTGTGTTGGTCGCGAAGGCCTAGCTCTTAGTCTCCATTTTAATTCATCCGAAAGATGTTCTATCAAGTTCAGGTTAGGACTCTGTGCAGGCCAGTCAAGTTCATCCACACCAGACTCTGTCATCCATGTCTTTATGGACCTTGCTTTGTGCACTGGTGCAGCTGCTCGGCCAAGGAAACAGGAAGCTCTCTGCGTACTCTACGTGGGCTAATTGGAAGGGCACGTGAAGTTTGGTGCTCTGTAGAAACTGACTGTTCAGAAAGTCTGCAACCTCTTTACACCATGAGCTTCAGCATCCGCTGACCCCTCCCTGTCAGTTCAAGTGGCCTACCACTTCGTGGCTGAGTTGCTGTTGTTCCCAAACTCTCCCATTTTCTTATAAAGTTGACTCTGGAATATTTGGGAGCGAGGAAATTTCACAACTGGATTTGCTGCACAGGTGGCCTCCTATGATAGTTCCACGCTGGAAATCACTGAGCTTCTGAGAGGGGCCCATTCTTTCACAAATGTTCGTGGAAACAGTCTCCATGCCTAAGTGCTTGATTTTATATACCTGTGGACAAAAGATTATAAAAATAAAATACTTGAATAAGTTCAAATTTGAGGCTAAATTTATGAGTGGAAACTTGAAGTCTCTGACTGTTGAAATCAGGCAGGGTTGCTTTTCAGGAGTTACACCACCACCTCTGGCTTTGACATACACTATATTGCCAAAAGTATTTGGTCACCCATCCAAATGATCAGAATCAGGTGTCCTGATTATAATATAGTGTATGTCAAAGCCAGAGGTGGTGTTGTAACCCCTGAAAAGCAACCCTGCCTGATTTCAACTGTCAGAGACTTCAAGTTTCCACTCATAGATTTAGCCTCAAATTTGAACTTATTCAAGTACTTTATTTTTATAATCTTTTTTTAAAGCGGCCCTAGATTATTCATACTCACATATTGCATATGAAAATATGTCAAAGCAATAGGTAGCGCAAATAACCCCTCAAAAGCAACCCCGACTGATTTCAAATATCAGAACATTCACGTTTCCTCTCATTAATTTAACCTCAAAACTGAACTCATTGCAGTATAATATTTTTTTTAATCATCTTTTTTTTCATGCGACCCTAAAATATTTATACTAAAATAAATTCCATCCAACCATTTTCTACCGCTTGTCCCTCTTGGGGTCACAGGGCTGGCTGGAGCCCACTCCAGCTGCATTTGGGTGGGGTACACTCTGGACAAGTCACCACCTCATCGCAGAATCATCTTTTTTTTAATAATCTTTTCGTAACGCGGTCCTAAATTATTGATAGTCTCATATTGCATTTGAAAATGTCAACGCGAGAGGTAATGCTATAACACCTCAAAAACAACCCCGCCTGATTTCAACCGTCAGAACATTCACGTTTCCTCTCATAAATTTAGCCTCAAAACTGAACTCATTGCAGTACAATATTTTTTTAATCATCTATTTTTTCACGCGACCCTAAAATATTTATAACAAAATAAATTCCATCCAACCATTTTCTACCGCTTGTCCCTCTTGGGGTCGAAGGGGTGGCTGAAGTCGCCACCTCATCGCAGAATCATCTTTTTTTTAATAATCTTTTTGTAACGTGGGCCTAAAATATTCATAGTCTCATATTGCATTTGAAAATGTCAAAGCAAGAGGTAATGGTATAACACCCCAAAAACAACCCCGCCTGATTTCAACCGTCAGAGCCTTCAAGTTTCCACTCATAAATTTAGCCTCAAATCTGAACTCATTCCAATATATTTTTTTTAATCTTTTTTCAACGCGACCCTAAAATATTCATACTCGCATTTGAAAATATGTCAAAGCAATAGGTAGTGCAAATAACCCCTCAAAAGCAACCCCACCTGATTTCAACCATCAGAACCTTCACGTTTCCTCTCATAAATTTAGCCTCAAAACTGAACTCATTCCAGTATATTTTTTTAATCTTTTTTTTTTTCATGCAACCCTGAAATATTCATACTCGTATAAATGGATTTTGAAAATATGTCGAAGCAAGAGGTAATGCTATAACCCCTCAAAAGCAACCCAGCCTGATTTCAACCGTCAGAGCTGTCAAGTTTCCACTCATAAATTTAGCCTTAAATCTAAACTTATTACAGTTTTTTTTTAATCATCTTTTTTTAAAGCAAACCTTAAAATATTCATACTCACTTATTGCATTTGAAAATATGTCAAAGCAAGAAGTAATGCTGTAACCCCTCAAAAGCAACCCTGCCTGATTTCAACCGTCAGAGCCTTCAAGTTTCCACTCATAAATTTAGCCTAAATTTCTGAACTTATTCCAGTATTTTTTTTATCATCTTTTTTTTATGTGGCCCTAAAATATTCATACTCACATATTGCATTGGAAAATATGTCAAAGCGATACGTAGCGTAAATAACCCCTCAAAAGCAACCCCGCCTGATTTCAACAATCAGAACCTTCTGATTGATTGATTGAAACTTTTTTTAGTAGATTGCACAGTTCAGTACATATTCCGTACAATTGACCACTAAATGGTAACACCCGAATACGTTTTTCAACTTGTTTAAATAGGGGTCCACGTTAATCAATTCATGGTAATTCACGTTTCAATTCACGTTTCCTCTCATAAATTTAGCCTCAAAATTGAACTCATTCCAGTATAATATTTTTTAATCATCCTTTTTTTTTAATGCCACCCTAAAATATTTGTACTAATATAAATTAATTTTGAAAATATTTCAAAACAAGAGGTGGCCCTATAACCTCAATCCAACCAATCAGAAGACTGAAGAAAGTAACTTCTGCAAAAGGCCAAACATTCGTAACGTGAAGAAATGAGGCATAATAATACGTATGAAATGAGACCAAAGTTGTTCCTGAAAAATAAAAATAAAACCGATCATTTCTTTAAGTAGAATGTTAATGTATTACTTTGAACTCCACCCTACAGACTAACAAAGTATTATGAAATGACAATACGTTTTTAAGTCCGAACCTGAGCTCTTTGACTTTTACCCTCCATACCAACAGGGGGCAGCAAAGCATTACCAGGTGGTGAAAATGTTTATTCCTTAAAAAATATTTTTTCAAATAAATAATGCACCTTGAAGTAAATATGAATCCAAATGCATTTTTAAATCAAAATTTTCCAATTCTATCATCCAGGCGTTTATACAATCACATTATATTACTAACTCCATATTTCTATTTCCTGTCCCTGTCATGACCATTTAGAGCAGTGATTTTCAAAATGTGGTGTGTGCACCAATAGCTTGATTAAAAGAACAGTGTTTTATTTTCCTATATTCAAACACAGTCTTACTGTTCAGACTGTGTTTAATGTTACAGTGACCAAACGTATTACATATAATTGTTAAATAAAACCTCTTCCTTGTTTTTAATAATACTTAGGCCTACTATGCTACTGTATTTTAATGTTGGTCGTGATGGTGGTACTTGGAGAGCCAAGTGTTTTCTGAGGTGGTACTTGGTAAAAAAAAGTTTGAGAACTACTGATGTAAGGTGTTCTGTTGATCTTAGAACATTTTGCATCTCATTTTTACATAGTGTTTTTACTGTAAATGTAAATTTTTGTTTTTTTTGCAAGAAAATTCTGGCAACGGAGCTGCCAGATTTTTTACGGTAAAATCACCCGTTGTTGTTTTTACTATGCATTGCTGTAAATATATCAATCAATGTTTATTTATACAGCCCTAAAATCAAAGACCACATAAGGGCAAGGAAAAACTCACAACCCCTTTGTGATGTCAATGTGAATGACTATGAGAAACCTTGGAGAGTACCGCAGATGTGGGTGACCCCCTCACCCCCTCTAGGGGAGACAGGATGCAATGGACATCAAGTGGGTCTAACATAATATTGTGAAAATCCAGTCCATAGTGGATCTAACATAATAGTGAGAGTCCAGTCCAAAGTGGATCTAACATAATAGTGAGAGTCCAGTCCATAGTGGATCTAACATAATAGTGAGAGTCCAGTCCATAGTGGATCTAACATAATAGTGAGAGTCCAGTTCATTGTGGGGCCAGCAGGAGACCATCCTGAGCGGAGACGGGTCAGCAGCGCAGAGATGTCCCCAACCGATGCACAGGCAAGCGGTCCCGACTCCGGACAGTCAGCACTTCACCGGACTTGTGCCTCCCCTACCACAAGGGAGAGGGGGGCAGAGTAGAAAAGAAAAGAAACGGCAGATCAACTGGTCTAAAAAGGGGGTCTATTTAAAAGCTAGAGTATGCAAATGAGCTTAAGATGGGACTTAAATGTTTCTACTGAGGTAGCATCTCTAACTGTTACGGGGAGGGCATTCCACAGTACTGGAACCCGAATAGAAAACGCTCTATAGCCCGCAGACTTTTTTTGGGGCTCTAGGAATCACTAATAAGCTGGAGTTCTTTGAACACAGATTTCTTGCCGGGACATATGGTACAATACAATCGGCAAGATAGGATGGAGCTAGACCGTGTAGAATTTTATACGTAAGTAGTAAAACATTAAAGTCACATCGTAAGTGCACAGGAAGCCAATGCAGGTGAGCCAGTATAGAAATATATATATATATATATATATATATATATATATATATATATATATATATATATATATGTATGTATGTGAATATGTATGTATATAAAGGTATATACAGTATAGGCGTAATATGATCAAACTTTCTTCTTCCGCATTCTGTTAGTCTTGGACTCCTTTTTTTCCGGTTTATGCACCTGAGTTTGTTACCAAGGTTACATATTATTTTCACCTGGTGCTTGTGTTCCCGACACGCACCTGTTTTGTCATGACTGTCGTCATTTAAGCCTACCTTTGGCAGTCTGCCACGTAATTTTTTTCTTGTCTCCTAGCCCCTGCTAGTTATCACAGCTAAGTGTTAGCCTTAGGTTCCGGTGCACTCGGCACCTCTACCAGTCGGTTTTGTTTTCTGGGACGGCGTGGCGCAGTGGGCAGAGTGGCCGTGTGCAACCCGAGCGTCCCTGGTTCAATTCCCACCTAGTACCAACCTCGTCACGTCCGTTGTGTCCTGAGCAAGACACTTAACCCTTGCTCCTGATGGGTGCTGGTTGGCGCCTTGCATGGCAGCTCCCTCCATCAGTGTGTGAATGTATGGGTAAATGTGGAAGTAGTGTCAAAGCGCTTTGAGTACCTTGAAGGTAGAAAAGAGCTATATAAGTACAACCCATTTACCATTTATTCTGTTTTGTACCAGTTTTGTGTTATTGTTCTATAAAAGGCCTACTGAAACCCACTACTGCCGACCACTCAGTCTGATAGTTTATATATCAATGATGAAATATCAACATTGCAACAAATGCCAATACGACCTTTTTAGTTTGCTAAATTACAATTTTAAATTTCCCGGGAGTTTCTTGTTGAAAACGACGCGGACGTGTACGCGTGACGTCATGGACTGTTAGGAAATATTAGCGCTGCGCACACACACAGCTAAAAGTCGTCTGCTTTAACCGTATAATTACACAGTATTGTGTAATTATACGGTTGCTGAATCTTTTGCAATTTGTTCAATTAATAATGGAGAAGTCAAAGTAGAAAGATGGAGTTGGGAAGCTTTAGCCTTTAGCCACACAAACACACGGTGATTCCTTGTTTAAAATTCCCGGAGGTGAAGCTTTACTATGGATCAGAGCGGTCAAGCGAACATGGATCCCGACCAAATGTCAACCAGCAGTTTTCGGTGAGAAAATTGTGGTAAAAATTCGCCACTTACCGGAGATCAGCTGAGCTTGTGCCATCCAAACAGCTGCCGTCGACTTCCATCAGACACTGGCCTCAAGACACCCGTGGACTAACCCCTCCGACTATCAGGTACTATTAAACTCACTAAAACACTAGCAACACAATAGAAAGATAAGGGATTTCCCAGAATTATCCTAGTAAATGTGTCTAAAAACATCTGAATACGTCCCAATGCAACCGCGTTTATTTTTTTTATTTATTTTTCTAGTCCGTCGCTATCAATATCCTCAAACCCGAATCTTTCATCCTCGCTCAAATTAATGGGGAAATTGTCGTTTTTCTCTTTTTGTTGGAGGCTCCCATTAAAAACAATGAGAAGATGTGAGGAGCCCTCAACGGGTGACGTCAAGGCAAGGCTTTTCTCTTAGTGACCAAAAGTTGCGAACTTTATCGTCGATGTTCTCTACTAAATCCTTTCAGTAAAAATATGGCAATATCGCAAAATGATCAAGTATGACACATAGAATGGACCTGCTATCCCCGTTTGAATAAGAAAATCTAATTTAAGTAGGACTTTAAATCATGTCATTACCTGCTAGTCCTGTCCGGATCCGTCCTTTTGCATCTTGGTAGAACAAAACCCGCATCACCATGCGCCTCTCATGTGACAAATGCTAGAAATAGGGAGACCCGAGAATAATACGTTACAGTAATCGAGACGAGACGTAACGGATGCGTGAATAATGATCTCAGTGTCGCTAGTGTAAATAAAAACAATACTTTTTTTTTTTTTTTTACCCCAAAAAATCCCCTGACTTTTTTTTAACAGTGTTTTCTTTCGGCGCTGTGTCGTCATGGCAGCGGATCTCCAACATGTCGTCTGTCCTCCCACAGTTCCCCGACCACAGCCTGAGTCCGGACCAGAGGAACATCTTGTGGAGCAGCAAGCAGGGCTTCACCATCCGCAGTCCCACCTTCTTCTACATCGGCCTCTTCTTCTGCCAGAGCGTCGTGGACGGCGTCACGCACAAGTCGCGTATTTACTTCGTCCACAGACCGGGTCAGCCGCCGCCGTCAGCCTCGCCCTTGAGCCTCGCGCTCGATGCTTTCATTCTAAAGTGTCCCGTAACGAGTGCTTCCTGTGTTGTTCCAGTGAGTGAAATCATGGATGTGTATCTGAACAGCACCGGCCCCGTGCAGGCCTTGAAGGGGGAGAGGCTGGTTCTGAACTGCACCGCCACCGGAGAACTCAACACCAGGGTCAACATCACCTGGGACTACCCGGGAAAGGTGGGACCATCAACACAATCATACACACCTGTGGCGTTCTGTCCAATGACAAGTGGTGTGCTTCCTGTCTGTACAGAGCAGCGCCAGAGGCTCCACCTCCAAACGCCTCCTGAAGCACAGAACCCACATGTTGTTCTACAGCATCCTCACCATCACCAAGCTGCAGCGCTCCGACCGCGGCCTGTACACCTGCCGCGTCAGCAGCGGCGACAAGACCAAGCAGCAGAAAGTCACGGTGACCGTCTACGGTGAGCGTTTGTTCGTCTCAAACCTTTAAAAACGGCGGATAACTCCGATCATATACAGCAGTGGTCCCCAACCACCGGGCCTCACAAGAAATTAAAAACAAACAAAAAAATAATATATATATATATATATATATATATATATATATATATATATATATATATATATATATATATATATATATATATATTTTTTTTTTATTTTTTTAATTATTGAATCAACATAAAAAACACCATATATACATTATATATCAATATAGATCAATACAGTCTGCAGGGATACAGTCCGTAAGCACACATGATTGTATTTCTCTATGAAAAAAAAACAGCAGCGCACTCCTGTAATATACAGGATCTTTGAACAGCATTTTGCAAAAGAGTCCAAATGACAGCAAATCATTATTTTCACATAGATGATATTTGACCAGCGTTTTTGCTGTAGATCCCTAAAAACAGCAAAACACTCCAATCACATACAGGATCTTTGACCAGCATTTTATAGTGGATTGTTAAAAACAGAACAACATTCTTGTGATGTAATGAC
This sequence comes from Nerophis ophidion, assembly GCF_033978795.1. Taxonomy (NCBI): domain Eukaryota; kingdom Metazoa; phylum Chordata; class Actinopteri; order Syngnathiformes; family Syngnathidae; genus Nerophis; species Nerophis ophidion. The sequence goes on from NC_084625.1 coordinate 11,059,518, forward strand.
TCTTTGACTTGTGTATCATCATTTTCTTAAAAACAGCAAGCAGTGCTGTTTTCTTTAACTAGATCCCTAAAAACTTCAGAGCACTCCTTTAATTTACAGGATCTTTGAACATCCTTTTTGCAGCAGATTCCCCAAAACAGCAAAGCATTATTTTCATATAGACGATCTTTGAGTAGCCCTTTTGTGATAGATCCCTAAAAACAGCAGATGATTATTTTTATATGAATGATCTTTGACTAGAATTTTGGTCTTGGTTCCTAAAAACAGCAAAACATTTTCATATAGATGATATTAGACGAGGCTTTTTGGTGGGAAAAATCAGCAAAATATTTTGATGCAGTGGATTTTTGACCTTTGTATTTGTATAATTTTCTTTAAAAAAAACAGTTCTGCTTTTTAAGTCGATTTTTGAAAACAGCAGAGCACTCCTGTCATTTACATGATCTTTGGCAAGCGTTTTTACAGTAGGTCCTTAAAAACAGCAGCGCACTTTTGTAATTAATATTTGAACAGCAGATTCCCCAAAAATGCCAAGCATTTTTTTCAAATAGGTGATCTTTGACTAGGTTTTTTGTAGTAGATCCCTAAAAACAGCTGATCATTATTTTGATATAAATTATATTTGACTTGCATTTTTGCTGTGGATCTTTAAATAACCAAAACATTACTTTTATATAGAGGGTTCTTGACCAGCATTTTTGCAGCAGATTCCAAAAAAACAGCATTGCACTTGTTGTATAAATTACCTTTGGCTGGCGTTTTTGCCGTCGGTCACTAAAAACAGCAAAGAACTTTTGTTATTTCAGGATCTTTGGCTAACATTTTTGTTGTAGATCCCTGAAAATAGCAAAGTACAGGATTTTTTACTAGAATGTTTGCGAAAGATTCCCCAAAACAGCAAAGCACTCCTGTCTTATTTAGCGGATCTTTGACCAGCATTCCTGCAGCAGATTTCTAAAAACAGCGGAGCTTTGTTTTCACATAGATGATCTTTGACTAACTTTTTTGCTGCAGATCTCTAAAAATAGCATAGCATCTGTTTCATATGCTGTAGCGTATCTTTGACCAGCGTTTTTGATTCCTAACAACAGCATTATATGTGTTGTTTGAATTATCTTTGACAATTTTTTTTGCATTTGATCCTTAAAAACAGCAGAGCGCTCTTGTTATTTTAAGAATCCTTGGCTCCCATTTTTTGCTCTTAATCACTAAAAACCGCAATGCCATTATTTTCATGTAGAGGATTGCAACAGATTCCTAAAAACAGCATTGTGCTTGTTGTCTAAATTATCTTTTTGACAGAGATCCCTAAAAACCACAAAATACAGTATCTTTGACTACAATTTTCCTATAAACTACATAGCCCTTCTGTCATTTAGATGTTCTTTGACTAAAAAAATTCACAGCCGATTCCTAAAAACGGCAGAGTACCTTTGTCATGTACAGAATTTTTTGACTGCTTGAAGTAGGTTCTTAAAAACAGCAAAACACTCTTGTCGTATAGACAATCTTTGGAACACATTTTTTCACCATTTTCTTCAAAACAGCGGAGAGTTTCTGTCATTTCGATGATCTTCGACTAACACATTTGCAGTAGATTCCTAAAAACAGCATACCTTTGACTAATGTATTTGTTATTTAGATGACCTTTGGCTACTGTATTTGAAGTAAGTTCTTCAAAACAACAAAACCCCCTTGTCATTTAGACAATATTTGACACACATTTTTTTTTTTACAATTTTGTTAAAAACATCAGAGCGCTTCTGTTATATAGATGATCTTTGGATAAAGAATTCTCAGCAGATCCTTAAACAGCACAGTGCCATTGTCACGTGGAGGGTCTTTGACTACTTGAAAGTAGGTTCTTAAAAACAAAAAAACACTTGTAATATAGACAATCTTTGACACATTATTTTAACGGTTTTCCCAAAAACAGCAAAACACTCTTTTAAGTACCAATGATTGTCACACACACACACAAGGTGTGGCGAAATTATTCTTTGCATTCGACCCATCACCCTTGATCACCCCCTCGGATGTGAGGGGAGCCGTGAGCAGCAGTGGTGGCCGCGCCCGGGAATAATTTTTGGTAATTTAACCCCCAATTCCAACCCTTGATGCTCAGTGTCAAGCAGGGAGGTAATGGCTCCCATTTTTTTTTTATAGTCTTTGTTATGTCTCAGCTGGGGTTTGAACTCACGACCTACCGATCTCAGGGCGGACACTCTCTTATATAGACAATCTTTGACACACATTTTTTACACCATATTCTTAACAGCAGAGCGCTTTCGTCATTTAGAGGATCTTTGACTACTGCATTTGAAGTATGTTTTTAAAAACAGCCAAACTCTCTTGTCCCAATAACAATCTTTGACACGTTTTTTCACCATATTCTTAACAGCAGAGCGCTTTCGTCATTTCGAGCTGTGGTCCCCAACCTTTTTGTAGCTGCGGACCGGTCAACGCTTGATATATTGTCCCGTGGCCCGGCGTTTTTGTTTTGTTTTTTTTGTCATGAAAAAATGAGGTTTTTTTGGGTTGGTGCACTAATTGTAAGTGTATCTTGTGTTTTTTATGTTGATTTAATAAAAAATAAATAAATTAAAAAGAATGAAAAAATAAATAAATAATTATTCTGCGGCCCGGCACCAATCGAGCCGCGGCCTGGTGGTTGGGGACCACTGATTTACAAGATTTTTGACTACTGCATTTGAAGTATGTTTTTAAAAACAGCCAAACACTCTTGTCGTCTTGACAATCTTTGACACATTTTTTCACCGTATTCTTAACAGCAGAGCGCTTTCGTCATTTAGAGCAGTGGTTCTCAACCTTTTTTCAGTGATGTACCCCCTGTGAACATTTTTTTTAATTCAAGTACCCCCTAATCACAGCAATACATGTTTGGTTGAAAAAAAGAGATGAAGTAAAATACAGCACTATGTCATCAGTTTCTGATTTATTAAATTGTATAACAGTGCAAAATATTGCTCATTTGTAGTGGTCTTTCTTGAACTATTTGGAAAAAAATATATAAAAATAACTAAAAACGTGTTGAAAAATAAACAAGTGATTCAATTATAAAGATTTCTACACATAGAAGTAGTCATCAACTTAAAGTGCCCTCTTTGGGGATTGTAATAGAGATCCATCTGGATTCATGATCTTCATTCTAAACATTTCTTCACAAAAAAAATAAATCTTTAACATCAATATTTATGGAACATGTCCACAAAAAATCTAGCTGTCAACACTGAATGTTGCATTGTTGTATTTTTCTTTCACAATTTATGAACTTACATTCATATTTTTTTTAAAGTATTATTCATTAAATATATTTATAAAGGATTTTTGAATTGTTGCTATTTTTTAGAATATTTTTTTTAAAATCTCACGTACCCCTTGGCATACCTTCAAGTACCCCCATTTGAGAACCACTGATTTAGAGGATCTTTGACTACCGTATTTGAAGTAGGTTTTTAAAAACAGACTAACACTTTTGTCCTTTTGACAATCTTTGGCACCTTTTTTTCACAATTTTCGTCAAAACAGCAGAGTACGTTTGTCATTTAAATGATTTTTGACTACCATTTTTGCATTAGGTTGTCAAAAACATTGGAGCGCTCTTGTCGCGTAGAGGATCTTTGACCAGGGTAGACATTTAGCCTTATTTTATATGGTCACGTGTGTCCTCAGATCGTCCATTCATCCGCTTGAAGCCCAGACGGGGTCCCGTGATGGAGGCTCAGGCGGGGCAGAAATCGTACCGAATTTCGCCCAAACTGCGAGCCTTCCCGGTCCCACAGGTCATCTGGTAAGAGGACGCTCGCCAACCCCTTGGAGAAGTTTCTGGAAAGATGGCGTTGACGCGGGCTGGCTGTGTCTTGGCAGGTTGAAGGACGGCATGGTGGCAGCAGAGCAGTGCTCCAGGTACCACAGAGACGGAAACTCCCTGGTCATCAGGGACGTGGCGGAGGAGGACGCTGGGAAATATACCATCCTCGTACGCATCCAGGAGCACGGACTCTACCAGAACCTCACGCTAATACTTGTGGTTAACGGTAAGACAACATGACCAACAATGCCACTTTCTTCCTCCAGAGGCATTAGTGCAGTGGTTCTCAAACTTTTTTTGTCATCCCCCACTTTGGACAAGGGAGAGTTTTCAAGCCCCACCTGAACAGAACGCTAATGCCAAGCTTAACATTTTCAAATTTATTGAACATCAAGTAAGATTCAAGTGGTATAGATTAAAACTCAATAACATAAAATAACATCAAGTTCAATAATACATTTAAAATAACTACTCTGCCAGTTTTCTTTGAAAGAAATCAAGTGGCTTATTGACGTGACTGGGGTGTGTGGTCTCGAGGTGTCGCTTTAATTTATTGGGTCTCATGCTGTCTGCTGCTAGCGGTTTTAGACACAGAACACACAGGGGTCTCTCCTCTGCCCCCACCACCGTTGCCGTGAATCCAAGAGCAAGATACCCTTCATCATATTTTCTTTTCGGTTGGCTTTTTGGTTGATTAAGCCCGTCAGATTTTTGTTTCTCCGCAGGCGCTGGCTCTGGCTCTGGCTCGACGACCTTTGAGGTGCGAGTCACAAATGTATCCATTTTGTGTAATTGTGGACCACACATTAGCCTGCTACCCATCCGAGTGAAAGATTGTTCCGCTTAGCCCCGCCCCCATTAGTTACTGTTGCTATGTCTGTCAAACTTTCGCTCCTACCTAGAAATTTAAAGCCTAGAGGAAAAATAGGTCATTTACATTTATTTATAGAACGGATTTCACAGACAGAATCACAAAGTGATTTACAGTGTGTATAGAAAATGAAAGCATAGTAAAAAAAAAAATCTAAGAATATAATAAAATATAAATAAAAAATGTTATTGAAATGTCCTCCCTTTCCTCGTGCCCCACCTGTCAAGTCTCTATTCCCCACCCGCCCCACACTTTGAGAAACGCTGCATTAGTGAGCAATAGATTATCTCCTGGTGGCCACTCATGGTAACTGCACTATATATTGGAAGATCATTAGGAACTGTGCTGCTGTGTGCTGCTCCCTGTTGGCAGGAACAAAATCCAAATCGGTGACTTTGCTGTTTTTTTTTGTCTCTGCATGATCGTATTGCGTGTCTTCGGCCTTGGACGTCCACAGTGAGTCCTCAGATAGGCGAGAAAGCGGTCTCGTTGCAAGACCCCGGTTCTGTGCCCCGGGGGAGCAGGCAGTCTCTACACTGTACGTCCCACGGCGTGCCCCCTCCTCACATCACGTGGCTCTGGCACCCCTGCCCACCTAAAGGCCTGTAAGTAGATTTCACATAAAATATTTATCTACATGTCTTATAAAGTAGGGCGAAACAATCACACAATTTTTCATCATACAGGTGTAAAAAGAAGTTAACCACTGTAGGCAACAAAGTAAACCTACTCAACGGTAACACATTAAACCGAAATGAAGTCGTATTTCTACACAAATCTAAAATTGACCAAAAACCCTTGTACTGTACTATATACTTTAAGGATAAGGTCATTTTTTATTTGTTATTCGAGAAAACGTGCTATTGGTAAAATCATGTGGAAATTTTATTTATAAAAGATGTACTATTACAAAAAATAAAGTATAAAAATACAGCTGTTATTAGGAGTATACATGCTATTTTTTTATTTTGCAAACGTTGTAGTAATACATTGTGAGACACTTGCCAAATAGTAAGCCCACTAGCACTTAATCATTCATTTATTCTAACATAATATACAAATAAAAGAATAAAAGGAAAAATTGTGCTATTACAAAAATAAAGCATGTGCATTTTTTACATGGTAATATTGCAGGAATTCACTTTAAAAAAAATATTTTTTCAAGAATGAAGTTTAAAAATATTTTAAAGAATTGTACTAATGCAAGAAGTAAGTAAAACTACATTAAAATAATTAAACTATCTCGAGCATTAGGTGTAAAAATATTTTCCAACTGGTGCTGTAACAACAATGAAGTAAAATAAATATCACAAATATTTTACAATAGCAGGAATAAAGTAAAACAAAATATTTTATAAATGGAACAAAAATGAATATTTAGAAAATTGTATTATTGCAAGAATGCACTAAAAAATATTTGTAAAAATTTCCAATTGCAAAAAGGAACTAAAATTATTATTTTTTTAAATGGTACTATTTAATGAAGTAAAATATATTTAAAGAATTGTGCTACTGCAAGCAATAAATGTAAAAAAAATTATAAAACTATTGCAAGAATGAAGTAAAATACATATTGTAAAAACTGTACTTCGCAAAAATGAAGTAAAATAAATATTTAAAAAATGTTATATTGCAAGAAAAAGGTAAAAAAAAATAGAAAAATTACTAAAATATTTATTGTTTTTAGTTGATTTCGAATAAATGCTCAATACTGACGTGATTATTTACATGTAATAAAAGTATAAATGATCTGTTCTAAGGTCAAACCATCACATCCTTTTTAATCTTGCAAGTATAAAAATAAGTTAACCACTGTATGGAACAAAGTAAACCCCCTACTCAACATGTGATAAATATCTTTAAATATTGCCTAAATAAAGTCAAATTTATACACAAAAGTCTAAATTTTACCCCTCAAAATTGTACTGTACTACATAATAAGGTCATTTATTTGTTTATTTATACTAGGAAACATACTCTTGATAAAATGATACAGAAATTTTGCCAAACAGAACTGTAATATTATGCGAAAAATAAAAACATTATGAAAAATGTAAGGTATCTTGTACTGAGCAGCCAGGACGTAATTTTTTGTTTTTGATATTTTGTCATAACGTCATTGAAATAAAATACAATTGTCAATTTTTTGGGGGGGGAGTTTTATCCGGAAAAATTACTTTACCAGAAGAATAAAGCCAACCTTTTACCAATTATGTTTTGTATTACACTCCAAAAATTTTTCACTTAAGCCGTGTTGTACTGAGCAGCCAGGACTCCCGTCATAATAAGGGCTGTTTCCTGCTCTATTTTGATCATCACATTTTTCTTTTTGCTTTAAAAAAAAGTTAAAAATTGTAACTTTTACTTTGTAATCATTAACTTGTGCTGGGATTGGTTCTTGCGCAAAAATGTTTTTTTTTTTTATGACAGTTATGTCAAGCCGTCAGCTTTAAAGAAAAACAAACAGTTATTTACAAACCCCGTTTCCATATGAGTTGGGAAAATGTGTTAGATGTAGATATAAACGGAATACAATGATTTGCAAATCCTTTTCAACCCATATTCAATTGAATGCACTACAAAGACAACATATTTGATGTTCAAACTCATAAACTTTATTTTTTTTTGCAAATAATTCACCTAGAATTTCATGGCTGCAACACGTGCCAAAGTAGTTGGGAAAGGGCATGTTCACCACTGTGTTACCATCCATCCATCATCTTCCGCTTATCCGAGGTCGGGTCGCGGGGGCAGCAGCCTAAGCAGGGAAGCCCAGACTTCCCTATCTCCAGCCACTTCGTCTAGCTCTTCCCGGGGGATCCCGAGGCGTTCCCAGGCCAGCCGGGAGACATAGTCTTTCCAACGTGTCCTGGGTCTTCCCCGTGGCCTCCTACCAGCTGGACGTGCCCTAAACACATCCCTAGGGAGGCGTTCGGGTGGCATCCTGACCAGATGCCCGAACCACCTCATCTGGCTCCTCTCGATGTGGAGGAGCAGCGGCTTTACGTTGAGCTCCTCCCGGATGGCAGAGCTTCTCACCCTATCTCTAAGGGAGAGCCCCGCCACCGGGCGGAGGAAACTCATTTCGGCCGCTTGTACCCGTGATCTTATCCTTTCGGTCATGACCCAAAGCTCATGACCATAGGTGAGGATGGGAACGTAGATCGACCGGTAAATTAAGAGCTTTGCCTTCCGGCTCAGCTCCTTCTTCACCACAACGGATCGATACAACGTCCGCATTACTGAAGACGCCGCACCGATCCGCCTGTCGATCTCACGATCCACTCTTCCCCCACTCGTGAACAAGACTCCTAGGTACTTGAACTCCTCCACTTGGGGCAGGGTCTCCTCCCCAACCCGGAGATGGCACTCCACCCTTTTCCGGGCGAGAACCATGGACTCGGACTTGGAGGCGCTGATTCTCATTCCGGTCGCTTCACACTCGGCTGCGAACCGATCCAGTGAGAGCTGAAGATCCCGGCCAGATGAAGCCATCAGGACTACATCATCTGCAAAAAGCAGAGACCTAATCCCGTGGCCACCAAACCGGAACCCCTCAACGCCTTGACTGCGCCTAGAAATTCTGTGTTACACTGTGTTACATCACCTTTTATTTTAACAACACTCAATAAACGTTTGGGAACTGAGGAAACTAATCGTTGAAGCTTTGAAAGTGGAATTCTTTCCCATTCTTGTTTTATGTAGAGCTTCAGTCGTTCAACAGTCCGGGGTGTCTGCTGTCGTATTTTACGCTTCATAATGCACCACACATTTTCAATGGGAGACAGGTCTGGACTGCAGGCGGGCCAGGAATGTACCTTCACTCTTTTTTACGAAGCCACGCTGTTGTAACACGTGCTGAATATGGCTTTGCATTGTCTTGCTGAAATAAGCAGGGGCATCCATGAAAAAGACGGCGCTTAAATGGCAACATATGTTGTTCCAAAACCTGTATGTACCTTTCAGCATTAATGGTGCCTTCACAGATGTGTAAAGTTACCCATGCCTTGGGCACTAATGCACCCCCATACCATCGCAGATGCTGCCTTTTGAACTTTGCGTCGATAACAGTCTGGATGGTTCGCTTCCCCTTTGGTCCGGATGACACAATGTTGAATATTTCCAAAAAGAATTTGAAATGTGGACTCGTCAGACCAGAGAACACTTTTCCACTTTGCATCAGTCCATCTTAGATGATCTCGGGCCCAGAGAAGCCGGCTGCGTTTCTGGATGTTGTTGATAAATGGCTTTCGCTTTGCATAGTAGAGCTTTAACTTGCACTTACAGATGTAGCGACGAACTGTATTTATTGACAGTGGTTTTCTGAAGTGTTCTTGAGCCCATGTGGTGATATCCTTTAGAGATTGATGTCGGTTTTTGATACAGTGCCGTCTGAGGTATCGAAGGTCACGGTCATTCAATGTCGGTCTCCAGCCATAGAGTGATTTTTCCAGATTCTCTGAACCTTTTGATGATATTACGGACCTTATAGGTTGAAATCCCTAAATGTCTTGCAATTGCACTTTGAGAAACGTTGTTCTTAAACTGTTTGACTATTTGCTCACGCAGTTGTGGACAAAGGGGTGTACCTCGCCCCATCCTTTCTTGTGAAAGACTGAGCATTTTTTGGGAAGCTGTTTTTATACCCAATCATGGCACCCACCTGTTCCCAATTAGCCTGCACACCTGAGGGATGTTCCAAATGAGTGTTTGATGAGCATTCCTCCTTTATCAGTATTTATTGCCACCTTTCCCAACTTGTTTGTCACAAGTTAAAGATTATTTGCCCCAAAAAAATTTTGTATCAGTTTGAACATGAAATATGTTGTCTTTGTAGCATATTCAACTGAATATGGGTCGAAAAGGATTTGCAAATCATTGTATTCCGTTTGTATTTACATCTAGCACAATTTCCCAACTCATATGAAAACGGGGTTTGTATAGCAATTGTTGAAATGTCAGAGATCTACTCACTTTGAGCCTTATTTACAGTACATACAGTAGGTAGATTGATAGTACTTTATTGATTCCTTCAAGAGAGTTCCCTCAGTAGTACATACCCTAGTACATACAGTATATGACAAAGAGTTGATGTTGAATTGTAAGAGCTGCACATGACGGAACGTTATAGTCAGTGCTGTAATGTGACAGTAAAAACAACTGTTATTGTAGTGTGTGTATGTATGTGTGTGTGTGTGTATTGTGTGATTTTGCAAAGGAGACATGTTTTGTCTATTTCAGCGTGTCCAGACACCGTTTCCTTCTTGTAACCAGAACAGATGCCTTTGTGCGCCTTTCATGTGTGCTAATCTGCTAAAGGGTGTGTGTCTGTGTGTGTGTGTGTCAGTGTGTGTGTGTGTGTGTGTGTGTGTGTGTGTGTGTGTGCACGCGCAAGTTTGTTTCATTGTGTTCTCTTTTTTCTTCTTGTTGTCTTTCTGCATTTTTCCCATATGTTTGTTTAAGTGCATGTAAATGTATATCTGTATGTGTGTGTGTGTGTGTGTTTGGGTGTGGGCTTGCATGGTGCATTCACAGACACACTTGAAAGCAGAACCAAACAACACACACTTCAATAGACGGCAGTTCCGTGCTGGCAGTCACAATTTGTTGCTTTCCAAATCAAACGCGATGATTTAATGAACTTCCTGTGCAGGACGTATGTTTATTATTTTGATTGCACACACATCCCCTGATGCCTTTTCTTGTATCTTTCACACACACACACACACACATGCTTTATATGTGTTTATATATAAAGTTGTCATGAGAAATGGCCCAGCCCTATCCAAAACAAACACACACGCTTGCACAGACACACATATTGTACACACACACACACACTCAACCGCGGTTAAGCAGGCACTTGGCAAAAACATTGATGGAGTATTTCTCTGAGGTCAAACACGTATTGTGTTGCTGGCGACCCCATCAGAGAGGTTAAGTGTTACCTGAGACGCCCACGCCGCGTTCCGCCTCGCAGACGCACTGACATCATACCCGTCGGCCTCTGACCTCCGGCGTTCTAGCGCGGCGCCTCTGCAAAATGACTTACTGTTTGTCCATGATGCACGTGAACGCCTCGTAGGAACGCCGGCGGAAAAGAGTTGCGTGAGTTACGTGCTGAGAAAAGTCCCACCTGTACTTTCCTCACAGTTTATGATTGCTGCACATTAAAACATCTCCATACACCGATGTTATTATGAATGCATATGTTCTTTTTTACTTTGCAAAAGTTGTAGTAATACATCGTGATACACTTGCTAAATAGTAAACCCACTTTCACTTAATAATTCATTTATTTGTATGCTTTTATGTAATGTAAAGTATTTATAATGTATTGCAGAAATGGAGTATAATTTATATATATAACATATAAAATTATTATAGCGAGAATGAAGTTAAAAAAATATTTGTGAAAATTGTGCTATCGCAAGAATTAAGTAAAATTATATTTCAAACTGTACTGACGCAAGGATGAAGTGTAAAACATTTTTAAAACTTGTACTTTTGCAAGATTAAAGTAAACTAAAAAATATTGTATTATTGCAAGAAAGAAGTACAAATATTTTAAAATTGTATACCTGCAAGAATGAAGTACAATAAATATTTTTTAAAATTGTACAACTGCAAGAATAAAGTAAAAACAAATACATTTAAAATTGTACTATGCAAAAATTAAGTAGAATATATATTTAAAAACTGTGCTGTAGCAAGAATGAAGTAAAACATATATTTAAATCGTGTAATTGCAGGAATTAAGTACAAATAACATTTAAAGAATTCTACTACTGCAGGAGTGAAGTGTAAAAAACATTTTAAAATGTGTACTATTGCTAGAATGAAGTAAATTTTTTTAGGTTTTTAAAAAATGAACTTTGCAAAAATGAAGTAAAATAAATAATTGAAAAATGTACTATTGCTCGAATGACGTAAAACAAAATTATATTATTGCAAAAATGAATTAAAATAAATATTTTCTAAATTGTACTAATGCAAGAATTAAGTAAAATATATTTAAAGAATTGTACAAGTACAAGCATTAAGTGTAAAAAAATTTTTTGGATTGTACTATTGCAAGAAATAGCAATATATATATATATTTTTTACAATTGCAAGATTGAAGTAAAACAAATCTAAAAGATCTTACTCTGCAAAAGAAATATTTTTAAAAGTGTACCATGAATTAATTAACGTGGACCCCGACTTAAACAAGTTGAAAAACGTAATCGGGTGTTACCATTTAGTGGTCAATTGTACGGAATATATACTGTACTGTGCAATCTACTAATACAAGTTTCAATACAACTGCAAGGGTTAAAGGTGCCATGTGTCATAATGTGGCCAGAAATGGTACTGCAATCACAGTCAAAATTCTGTACTCCCCTCCCACTCTCCATGACTCAGGTTGCCAAATACGCATCCATCCATCCATTTTCTACCGCTTATTCCCTTTTGGGGTCGCGGGGGGCGCTGGCGCCTATCTCAGCTACAATCGGGCGGAAGGCGGGGTACACCCTGGACAAGTCGCCACCTCATCGCAGGGCCAACACAGATAGACAGACAACATTCAGACTCACATTCACACACTAGGGCCAATTTAGTGTTGCCAATCAACCTATCCCCAGGTGCAGTCGAATCCAAATCCTACTCCAAGGAACTTCAAATGTCAATCGACGAGTCCTACGCTTGTTTATCCATCTTGCGAGATGGTTTACTGAGTAATTATGCCACATTTTACTGATGTCGATTAGCCAAACGGATTGTTGGCAGTACCCTGCTAAAATGTCTAGTTTGACCGCACGGACCACCATCGAAGTAATTATATGTAATAATGTATAATTAGGGGTGTAACGGTACACAAAAATTTCGGTTCGGTACGTACCTCGGTTTAGAGGTCACGGTTCGGTTCATTTTCGGTACAGTAAGAAAACAACAAAATATAAATATTTTGGTTATTTATTTACCGAATTTGTAAACAATGGCTTTATCCTTTTAACATTGGGAACACTATAATAATTCTGCCCACGTTAATCCACATTAAACTGCCTCAAGTTGTTGCTTTGATTAAATAAAAGGACAAAACCTTTCTTCTACATATAAAAAGTGCAACATTAAACAGTTTCCATTGAAACTGTTTAATGTCAACTCATCATGCTTAATTTATTACAGCATTTTGGAAGCCTGTAGTTGACTTTTATTATGTAAATGTTGTATTTTTATAAACATGTGATAGCAGGGGCCCTGCTATTCAAAACTAAGCTGCTACATTACTAATGATTCATGTAACTATAGCTGAAAAATAGTACAATTGCAATAGGAGAGACTATTCAGACCTAAACACAATGGAGTTCAATGAAATAACAGACAGACAGGACTTTGCTGCCCCTAACACACACACACGCACTCACACACGCACAGACACATGCACACACACACACAGCAAAATGAGCTAACGTTACGCTAAAAGCTAATTAGCCTTCATCTCAAGCCTATACTGTGAGCGAGCTGAGCTGCAGTTTAAGTTTCTAGAAGGTCAACGGGCTCATAGTGATGTTTGTAATAGTTGTGACTGGGAAGTGTTTAGTATAATTTGGGTAGAGTGCGCTCCTCCCCTGCTAAACAAATATCTCTGCTCGATGCTGAATGATTGACTAGATTGCTCTGAAGTCTGAATACGCACTGCTGATTGGCTGTTACATCGCTCTGAATACGCACTGCTGATTGGCTTTGTATGTAACCAATCAGATGGTTGTGTGGGCGGGACAATGAGGCAGAGACAGAGGCAGAAAGCAGAGCAGCTTGTGAAGACTTCTGCTTCCGAACTCGTTCGATACGCCCGCGTGCCGAACCGAAACGGTTCGATGCAAATACACGTACCGTTACACCCTTGTGTATAATATATTATATATGGCATAGGCCTACTTTGATGGCAAGCCAGGGCCAACAGTAAAATTACCGCCACATTTCGTTCAGCATAACTCCATGTTGCATCCAACCTAACATTCTCTTCCATGTACGCACATCACCATCTTTCAGTGCAGACTGCAATTCTATGAACCAACCCACGTTACACATAAACCCCGTTACGCATAAATCATAAAGCCTACTACCATGTCAATACACAAAGCAGAGAATCATTGCATGTAATGCATTATGTTGTGCCAAGCAAATACCACCTCAACACTGGTTTAAATGTAACATAGATATTGGGTTTCACTATGTTAAGCGCTTTGAGTCACTTGAGAAAAGCGCTATATAAATATAATTCACTTCACTTCACTTCACTTCACATGTTCCTGATGCACATACAGTACCAGAAACCGCAATTAGCCGTGCTAATGTTGGAACGCATTTCCTCTGTGTATCAATATTGAGAGCGAAATAGGCACTGACACTACCCATATCCACGTAGGTTTTATTTGTCAAATATAATTTGTTATGGAGGTATTCGAAAAGAACATGATTTATTAATGATGACTTGACATGAAATTATTACATACGGCACCTTTCAGTAAAAATATATTCAAAGAGTTCTCCTATCACAGGAATGACGTGTAAAAAATCATATTTTTAAACTTGCACTGAAGAAAATTAAGTAAAATAAATATTTTTACGAAAGCAAGAATGAAGTTTTAAAAGTGCATTACCCGTCCATCCATTTTCTACCGCTTATTCCCTTTGGGGTGGCGGGGGGCGCTGGTGCCTATCTCAGCTACAATCGGGCGAAAGGCGGGGAACACCCTGGACAAGTCGCCACCTCATCGCAGTAAAAGTGCATTACACACTTCAAATTATAATTGTACTATTGGAATAATGAGGTAAAATATATATTCATTTTTTTACAATTGCAAGAATGAAGTAAAATTATTATTTATTTTTTTACTTTGCAAAATAAAGCAAAATATATATTTTTAGAATTGCACTATTGCAAAAATTAAGTAGAAATATATTTAAAGAATTTTCCTTTTTCAAGAATGAAGTAAAACAAATACGTCTAAAATTGTACTTTGACAAAATGAAGTAAAATACATACAGTATATTACAAATTGTACCATTGCAAGAATGTAGTTAAAACAATGGACTATTGCAAAAATTAAGAATTTTTTATTGTACTATTGTAAGAATTAAATCAAATACCCCGCCTTCCGCCCAAATGCAGCTGAGATAGGCTCCAGCGACCCCCCGCGAGCCTGAACAAGACAAGCGGTAGAAAATGGATTGATAAAATATTGAAACAATTGTATTATTGCAAGTAGAGTGGTACCTCCAATTTAAGAGTAATTTGAGATAATCACTGTCGCTCGCCTTTTTACTTATCCTTTCAGTTGCGAGCATCATTTGAGTCCAGCCCGATGTCACTTGAAGTACTATTTGTCACCCAGTTGTGCCGTTTGAGCACAACTGGGAGAGGAAGCGTACGACCCGGCATCGTCAAGCCGCATCTCACAAAGATCCAAACGACAAACATTTATCCATAAAAATATTGAAAAGCTGCAGATAGTGTTTGCCATGTTTCAATTAGTTGTGTAACCTTGCACGGTCAAGCATTTCCTTTGGTACGCAGACACTTATATCACTTTTTTTTTACACTGACTTTTCCGGTCCGTCACTCAAATATGTTCATGTGGAACTCAAACAGCAATTTTCTAGTTCCTATTGTTACACGACGGAGAAGCAGCCCGTAAGAAACACCTACAAAAGTCTTCTCCCCAAGGTAAATGATGAAGAATATTACTACATCATTTCATGAAGGTACTGTAGTTGTTTGTAGTACATGCTATTTTTATACAGTATTTCTAAAAAGAATTGAAAACATTTTGATTTTAAAAGGCATTTTTATGTTAAAATGGTGGTGTTGTAGGTGGAGTAAATTGATTTCAATTCATTTTCAATGGTTGAGATATGAACTCAATGTGTTCATAAGTTAAGGTACTACTGTATAAAGTAAAACATATATTTAAAAGTTGTACTATTGCGGAATGAATTTGAAAATATGTTTTTTTTAAGATTATACTTTTGTAACAATGTAGCAAAATTAATATTAAAAGTTATACTGTTGCAAGAATGAAGGGGACACATTTTCTAAAAATATTCTACTGTAAAAATGAAGTAAAAATAATATTTTAAAAATGTGTACTATTGCATGAATGAAACAAAAATATGACTTTAAAAAATTTACTATTGCAAGTTTAAAGTAAAAATAATATTTGAAAAAAAATACTATTGCAAGAAAATCAATAGTTAAAACATTTTACATTTGTAATAATGAAGTAAACTAGTTCAAGAATAAAATGAAAAAATATTTTCAAATGTCTTAGTATTGCAGGAAAGATTATTTCAAAAATGTAATTTTGCTAAGATGAAGTAAGAATATATTTTTAAAAATGTAATATTGCGAGAATTTGGTGAAAAAAAAAATCAAAAGACTAAAATTTTCATATTACGAGAAATCTAATTCTGCCGAGTAGTAATTGCCATTACAATTAAAAATGGTAGTGAAAATAGAAGACAAAACGTACCATTTTAAGTTCTATGGTTATCGTCACGTTTTCCATTTGTTCAAAATAGTAGCAAGGAACTAGATTTTTAATGCAAAATTATTTAGCAAAAAAATAAATCCAATGAGAAAATATGTACGGTCACCTTTTTATTGTTTCCTGCTTTGTGATGCTAAAAGAGGGTGTGTTATGGTAAACATTTTACTATTGCAAGAATGAAGTAAAAAAAATGTAAATGTACTTTTGCAAAAATAAAGTAAAAAAATATTTAGTGTTGCAGATATGAAGTAAATACATATTTTCCAAACTGAAGTATTTAAGGATGAAGTAAGTACATATTTTCTTAAATGTAATATTGTAAGAATTAATAAAAAATTAAAATATATAAAAACATTTCAACATTATTAGAAAGCTTTTTTCTGACGATTAGTTATCGCAGTTGAAAATGTTTGTAAAAATAGAGGATGGCATTTTATAATCACATTTTTCATTCCTTCCAAAAATACAAAGAAATGAACATTAGTTAAAAAAAAGGAAAATAAAATAGATATAGTCACATGTTTGTTTTTTCCTGCTATGTGGTGCTAAGGAGGTGTGTGGTGCAATTAAACATTTTACAATTGCAAGAATGAAGTAATAAAAATAAATACTAATGCAAGAATAAAGGAAAAATATTATAAAATGTCTTGGTATTGCATGAAGTAAAAAAAAAAATAGAAAGAAAAATTTCAATATTATGAGAACTATTTTCTGACAAATAATTATTGCTATGGCAGTTGAAAATGTTTGTGAAAATAGAGGACAAAAATTATTGTTTCACATTCTATGGTTATCGTCACACGTAAAAAAATAGAAAAAAGAGCATTTTTTTGCTTAAATATTTAGTAGAAATTTTTTTTTAAATAAAATGGATATGGTCACATGTTAATTTTTTCCTCATTTGTGATTTTAACAGAGTGTGTGTGTGGTGCGATTACACCTTTTACAATGGCAAGAATAAAGTAAAAATTAATTTCAAAAATGATATTGCAGGAGTAAAGGGAAAAATGTTTTTAAATGCAGGAATGAAGGAGATACATATTTTCAAAAAAAATTGTATTGCTAGGAGTAAGTAAAAATTATATCTAAAACATGTACTATTGCAAGAAAAGAAATACATAGAATATTTTTACATTTGCAAAAATGAATTTAAAAAAATATATATTTCAAGAATAAAGTAAAAAAAAAAATTCAAAATCTTAGTATTGCAGAAATTAAATAGATAAATATTTTCAAAAATGTAGTTTTGCGAATATGAAATAAAATAATTTTGAAAAAAATTACATTGCAAGCAATAGGAAAAAAAGGCAGCACGGTGTGAGAGGGGTTAGTGCGTTTGCCTCACAATACGAATCCTGAGTTTAATCCCAGATATGCACCTGGGGATAGGTTGATTAGCAACACTAAATTGGCCGTAGTGTGTGAATGTTAAAATTAATGTAGCAATGATCGTCACACACACACTAGGTGTGGCAAAATGATTCTCTGTATTTGACCCATTACCCTTGATCATCCCCGGGCAGATGAGGGGAGCAGTGAGCAGCAGCGGTGGCTGCGCCCGAGAATCATTTTTGGTGATTTAACCCCAAATTCCAACCCTTGATGCTGAGTGTCAAGCAGGGAGGTAATGGCTCCCATTTTTAGCCTACAGTCTACTCAGTGGCCCTGTGGTTAGAGTGTCCGTCCTGCGATCGATAGGTTGTGAGTTCAAATCCCGGCCGAGTCATACCAAAGACTATGAAAATGGGCGCCATTACCTCCCTGCTTGGCACTCAGCATCAAGGGTTGAAATTGGGGGTTAAATCATATAATGCAAACAATGCATATGTTCCTTGACTGCACTTAAATGTAGAATATATGTAGAATATATTTATATTTTTCATATATTATATATATAATATATGTTATACATTATTTATTATTATTATTGTCTATTGTGAACGAACTGTGGTGCTGAATTTCTCCCAGGAATCAATAAAGTACTTTCTATTCTATTCTATCACCAAAAATGATTCCCGGGCGCGGCACCGCTGCTGCTCACTGCTCTCCTCACCTCCCAAGGGGTGAAAAAGGGGATGGGTCAAATGCAGAGGACAAATTTCGCCACACCTAGTGTATGTGTGACAATCATTGGTACTTTAACTTTATAGTCTTTGGTATGACTTGGCCGGGGTTGAACTCACAACCTACCCATCTTGTCAATCTATCTGTGTTGACCCTGTGATGAGGTGGCGACTTGTCCAGGGTGTACCCCGCCTTGTGACTGAATCCATCTGAGATAGGCTCCAGTGACCCCTAAAGGGACAAGCGGTAGAAAATGGATGGATGGATTTCGATAGTAAAATTTTGATATCAGGAGAAAACTATTTTCTCACAAATAGTTATTGCAATCAAAACTGTTAGTGAAAATACAGGACAGAAAGTACCATTTCACCTTCTACGGTTATCCATCCATCCATCCATTTCTACCGCTTGTCCCTTTTGGGGCGACAGGGGGTGCAGGAGCCTATCTCAGCTGCATTCAGGCGGAAGGCGAAGTACACCCTGGACAAGTCGCCACCTCATCACAGGGCCAACACAGATAGACAGAGAAGATCAGTGGGTCGTGAGTTCAAACCCAGGCCGAGTAATACCAAAGACTATAAAGTTTAAGTTAAGTTTTTGGGCCACGGGGGGTGCAGGAAACTATCTCAGCTGCATTGGGGCGGAAGGCGTAGTACACCCTGGACAAGTCTCCGCCTCATCACAGGGCCATCTATGGTTATCATCACATTAAAAAAAAAGTAGAAAGAGAGCATTTTCATGCAAAAATGTTGAGTAGAGAATGAAATGGATGTGGTCACACGTTTGTTGTTTCCTGCCATGTGATGCCATTTTAGTTTAGTTTAGTTTAGTTTAGTTTACTTTAGTTTATTAAGGATCCCCATTAGTCTACACCACAGTGGAGACTATTCTTCCTGGGGTCCAGGCACAAAAAGCATCACACACTCACAAAACAAAAGATTAAAATGCAGTACAACATGATCCAATGATAAAATGTCATAATACAAAAATAGCAACAACAAAGAACCAAAAAAATAATAAGAACTTATGTTACATAATAATTTTCATACCAAAGATAAAAATAGCAATATAAAAAAATATATATACCTATATATTTGCAAAAATAAAACAAAGAACCAATGGCCTAAAATATACACATTAGTGTACCAAAGACAAACAATAAGTGACAAAAAAGTACCATCAATCCATTTTCTACTGCTTATCCCATAATCAATAAAATACTCAAAAGTCAATAAAAACAGTTATGACATTAGGTACAATCTACAACAGGGGTCACCAACGCGGGCACCAGGTCGCCCGTAAGGACCAGATGAGTCGCCCGCTGGCCTGTTCTAAAAATAGCTCAAATAGCAGCACTTACCAGTGAGCTGCCTCTATTTTTTAAATTGTATTTATTTACTAGCAAGCTGGTCTCGCTTTGCACGACATTCTTAATTCTAAGAGAGACAAAACTCAAATAGAATTTGAAAATCCAAGAAAATATTTTAAAGACTTGGTCTTCACTTGTTTAAATAAATGAATCTTTTTTTTTACTTTGCTTCTTATAACTTTCAGAAAGACAATTTTAGAGAAAAAATACAACCTTAAAAATAATTTTAGGATTTTTTTAACAGATATACCTTTTTAAATTCCTTCCTCTTCTTTCCTGACAATTTAAATCAATGTTCAAGTAAATTGATTTTTTTTATTGTAAAGAATAATAAATACATTTTAATTAAATTCTTCATTTTAGCTTCTGTTTTTTCGACGAAGAATATTTGGGAAATATTACGTCAATTTTGTTATGATTAAAATTCCCAAAAAATATTCTGGCAAATCTAGAAAATCTTGTAGAATCAAATTTAAATCTTATTTCAAAGTCTTTTGAATTTCTTTTCAAATTTTGGTTCTGGAAAATCTAGAAGAAAAAATTATTTGTCTTTGTTAGAAATATAACTTGGTCCAATTTGTTATATATTCTAACAAAGTGCAGATTGGATTTTAACCTATTTAAAACATGTCATGAAAATTCTAAAATTAATCTTAATCAGGAAAAATTACTAATGATGTTCCATAAATTCTTTTTTAAATTTTTTCAAAAAGATTCGAATTAGCTAGTTTGTCTTTTCATATTTTTCGGTTGAATTTTGAACTTTAGAAAGTCTAAATTGAAGATAAACTATGTTTCAAAATGTAATTTTCTTTTTTTTCGTGTTTTCTCCTCTTTTAAACCATTAAATTAAGTGTTTTTTTCATCATTTATTCTCTACAAAAAACCTTCCGTAAAAGGAAAAAAAATGTACGACGGAATGACGGACAAAAATACCCTTTTTTTTTTTATGTATATAGATTTATTTATTAAAGATAAATTGAGCAAATTGGCTATTTCTGGTAATTTTTTAAAGTGTGTATCAAACTGGTAGCCCTTCGCATTAATCAGTACCCAAGAAGTAGCTCTTGATTTCAAAAAGGTTGGTAACCCCTGATCTAGAATAATCTCTTTCCACAATACTTCTCCTCTTAGTCTATTCTTAAAGCCCACTATGCTGGTGATTGATAGCAGATATTGTGGAAGTGGATTCCAGTAAGTGATTACAGTCTTTTTCCAAACATCACTTTTGGGTTTAAGTCGTGTGAGAGCACCTCTTCACTGGCCAGGGGGTGCGCGGTGCAAACAGCCGTGTTGTGCTTGAGTGACGTGTGCTTGACTTGTGCTGAGTGTGTTTGCTGGATCCTCACTGGACCTTGTTCTTTGCAGCCCGGCTGCGCCACAAGCCTGACGGCAGGCCGGAGGAGGCCCGGGCGGCACGCTGGGCCAGGCTGGGCCAGGCTGAGGAGGGCCTCATGTGCGCCCCCCCCGGCCCCCACAACCCCCCTTCCACCCCCTGCCCCACCCCACCCCCTCCACCACCACCAAGGGTCCCGGGTCCCGCCGGGTTCGGCCATGGGAATCGCAGCGCTCTTATCTGGCCCGGGCAGGAGGCGCGCTGGACTTCCTGCGCAAAAATCAGAGCGCTTTTCCTCTTGTTGTTTGGCTTCCTCTCCGACGCGAGAGCGTGATTGTCCCCTCGTCTTCAAACGTGGCACAGGACGCTTCCCAAAGAGCTTGATCTATTCTTGAGAGCAACCCCCCCCCCCCCCCCCCGCCACACATACCTCTGCAGCCCCTCTCGGTCGCCATCTCGGCCCTCCGACCCCCAATGGCCAACCTTTTGGTGACTGACATGAAGTGGGCGGATGCGCTGGGAGGACTTCAACACTGCTGAGCAGTGAAGAGAGTGAGAGAGAAAGAGAGAGAGAGAAAAGACTTCAGGACACCTGCTTCCTCAATATTTATTTATTTTGCTCCTCTTCTTGCTCCCATAGTGAAGAACATCATCCATCCATCCTTCGTCCATCCTTCGTCCGCCAACCACCGCGTTCCTTTTTGTTTTCCTGCGTGTCCTCGAGTGGTACTATCATGGGCGCGTGTCCCGAGCCCCGACCTAAACCCCACCCCCCGCCCACCTCCACACAAGCTGTGAGTTTCTGTTCCCATGTCTTCTTTGTCCCCCGCGCCAGCAAGAAGGCCACAAAAAAAAAAAAAAAAAAAAACGATGGAAAAGAGCGAGGGACACCCGTGTTGGGGACGCTCCCGTAGTTCTCGCTTGTAGGACCGTGTTCTCACCGCGGCCCGGTCGTCTCTACGTGGGCGTGCGACAGACTGCAAGCCATCCCTATGAAGGAGTATCAGGGCAAAAACCGCATCGTTGTACCGGGAAAAAGCAGCAATATCACCCAAAAAAAGAGGAAATACATGTTTTTATTGCCAACACACAATGGGAAATGATCCAGACTAAATAGCATTATGTATTGATTGATTGATTGATTGAAACTTTTATTAGTAGATTGCACAGTACAGTACATATTCTGTACAATTGACCACTAAATGGTAACACCCCAATAAGTTTTTCAACTTGTATAATCAATTCATGGTAAATTATAACAAGTCATCATTTTGTAAGATAAAACTTCTTTCTTTTTTTTTTTTTTTGATAAAAATTAATGCAAAATACATTCCATTAAAGTATTTTTTTTGCATGTTTAAATGTCTCCTGGCTGGAAAAATTATTTTTTTAAATTGTAAGATTGACAAAAAAAATTGTAGGAATAATTTAGGTTTATTTAGACAAAACATTTCAGAAAATAAAATATTTTTCTTATGGAAAAAATGTAACAAAATTTTTTTATATTTTTCCCCCCAGAAAAAAATAACGTTTGTTTTTTTTCTTGGCAGAAAATTGGAAAAAAGTTTTTTTATTTCCAAGAAAATATATTCTTTAGACAAGTATTTGCAGAAAAGCTTTATTGTTTCAAAAAAAAATGTCAAAAAATTATTATATATTTTTTCACCCAGAAGAATATAACATGTAATGTTTCTTTCTTGTTTCTTTTTGCCCAAAAATATTTTATTTAGACAAATATTTGCAGAAAAAATTTATTTTTTTCGAAAACAATTTTTCAAAAAAATTACAATTTTAGGGGGATCTTTATACTTATTGCAACTCTCTTTAGAAAGAATTGACAAAAAATGTTGAACTTTTTTTTTTTATTGGAAAAATGTTTGTTAAAAAAATGCAACAAATATTTTTTGGGGGGCAAAAAAATAAGACTAGTTTTTTTTTTTTTTAATTTGCCAGAAAACTTTTTTTTTTTTAAAGAAAACAATTTCTCATTTTTGTGTTTACCCCCAGAAAAATATAACATTTATTGCTACTCTGTCTGGAAAGAAATTCCAGATTTTATTTTTTTTTTAAAGTACAACGGTAACTGTTTTTTTTGTATTTGCCAAAAACCTGTTTTTTTCTTCTTCTTTTTTAAATAATTGTAGAGAAAATATATTGTTTTAATATTTTTTAAATCTTTTTTTAGATTTTTTTATCCCACAGAAAATTGTAACATTTATTTCAGAAAAAAGAACAACTTTTGTTTTTATTTGTCCGAAAAGTATAACAATTATTTGCCAGAAAACATTTTTTTTTTTAAGAAACAACTTTCTCAAGAAATAATTAGAAATGTAATGCTACTCTCTTTGGAAAAAAATATCTAAAGAATATTACAATATTTTTTTATTACAAAAATACAATATTTTTTTCCCATTTTTCACATTTATGTACTACTGCATAAATGTGTTTTTTTTCTATTTGCCAAAAAAAAAGTTTTTTTTTAGAAAAAAATAATCGTCAGGAAAAATATATATTTCTTTAGAAAATAATTTGTCCAAATATTTTTTAGATGTTTTATTCAACAGAGAAAAATTACATTTCTTGCTATTCTCGTCAGAAAAATATAACAGTTGTCGCTTTTATTTGCCATAAAAAAAAATATAAATAATTCTTGTAATATTATTTTTTTAAACATATTCGTCAGAAAAATGTAACAATTTTTTCTTTTAATTGTCAGAAAAATATAACAATAATACTTTATTTTTTGGAAAGAAATTGTCAGAAAAATATAACAAATTATCCTCAGCCAATTTTTTAAAACTGTGTGTTATCTTGCCTTTTTGATGACTTGTTGCTTTTATTTCTGGCTCTAATACTCCTTGATACATTTGAAATGCAAGTGTGTGTTTAATGTGTGCGTGTGTGTGTGTGTGCGAGTGTGTGTGCGTGTGTTACGGTTGTCTCCCACTGTGATCCATCCCTTGTATAAAGATGTTCTATGAGTAATATATGAATCTAATATTTAATAATTTTATACAACTAACGTACATACGAACAAATGACAATATTTGACAACGTGTATGAATCATATTTGTGTGTGTCTTTTTGTGCGCATTAAACTTTGCTTATATTTGTGCACATGCTTGTTGTTCCTTTTCTCACCGGGGTTATTTTGGAAGGTGGAGACAGGAAGTGTGAGGGACGGAGGAGGTTTAAGGTGTTTAGACTGAACAGGGCAGGAAGAAAAGGCAAGAGGTCACCCCCCCCCCCCCCCCTTACACCCACTGACACACACACACACTGAGTGAGGAGTAATTGTTGTGCGATGTCAGTGTTCACTTCTTTTCTATTTTTGTAACTAACCAAATTCATGTCAACACTTTTATTTCCATTCTGAGAAACACAACGCCTTGCTGGGAACATGATGATGGAGGCCGTGATGGCCTGTGTGTGTGCGTGTGTGTGTGTGTGTGTGTGTGTGTGTGTGTGTGTGTGTGTGTGTGTGTGTGTGTGTGTGTGTGTGTGTGTGTGTGTGTGTGTGTGTGTGTGTTTGTGTTTGTGTGTGTCATTCACAAATTTGACTGTCATTAAAGCACACACAAGAAGAAGAAGAGCATTTATGAGCAGAATATTTCCCTGGTCATGTGACATGTTTGCACGTCCACTTGTTGCTAGGCAGAATTCATGTCGTAAAATCACTACAATAACTAAAAAAAAAAAAGATTATTAGACTGGATAAATGCATGTACAATTTTTATGTATCTTTTGTGCAACTTTGTGTACATAATTTTGTAAATCAACAGGTTATGCAAACATACCTCTGTAGATACTGGTCTGTTCCCGGGTCAAAACACCACATGTTTGGTAATCATACAAGTGTAAAAAGAAGTTAACCACTGTATGGAACAACGCCTTTTCCTTATTAACACGTACCTAACACTTTGCGTGATGTATGTTCAAATATTGCCTAAATAAAGTCATATTTTTTTACAGAAAGTCAAAATTTTACCCCCAAAAAATTGTACTGTAAGAATATCGTCATTTTTGTGTTTGTTTATTTATACAAGAAAACATACTATTGTGAAAATCATGTGGAAATGTTTCAAAAAAAGCTGTACTTCACAAAAAAATAAAGTATAAAAATTATGAACAGATGTTATATGGAATATCCCATTGGATTTTTTATTTTTCAAAAGTTGTAGTAATACATTGTCCAATAGTAAGCTCACTTTTGCTTAATAATTCATCGATTATCACATAAAAAACATTTTATTAAAACATTTTTACTTTTGCAAGAATAAAGTTAAATTTGTTTTACATGTTAATACTGCAAGAATGAACTACATTTGTTTTTCGAATTATTATCGCAAGAATGAAGTTTAAAAATATATTTTTCAAAATGTACTATCGCAAGAACGGGGTGTGAAAATATTTAAAAACTTTTGCTATTGCAACAGTGAAGTATAAATACAATAAAACTTTCATAATTTATATTTGTTTAATTATACCAGTGCAAAAATTAATAAGGGAATCGTTCTAAATAATTTTACTCCGCAGAAAAGAAGTAAATTACACATTTATTTATTTTTTTTACCATTACTAGAATGAAGTAAAAACAAAACAAAAAAATAAATAAAACTTTTCAATTGCTCTTTGCAAAAATGAAGTAAACTACTTTTTAATTTTTTATTTTTCTATCGCAAGAATTAATATATATATATATATATATATATATATATATATATATATATATATATATATATATATATATATATATATATATATATGTATGTATATATATATATATATATATATATATATATACTGTATATGTATGTATATATGTATATATAAATGTACTATCAAATAAATAAATACTCTGCCATTTAATGAAATACAATTGGCTAGAGGGGAGTTTTACTCGGAAAACTGATTATATTACAAGAATAAAGCCAAGCTTTTAACAAACTTTGTTTATATTACCAAAGTGTAAAAAAGACTGATTGTTGTACTAAACAGCCAGGACTCATGTTGTAATATGTGTTGTTTCCTGTTCTATGGCTATCATCACACGTGTATTTTTTTTTTCTTAAACACACACACACGCACACAAACAAAGTAAAAGTTTGAGATTTTAGTATTTTTTTTCCTTTTGGTTCCTAAATTCTATCTTTTTTTCCAAAATTAAACTTTTAGCTTGTAATTATTAACTAGTGTCGTAATTGGTTCCTATGCAAAACCTTATCTTGTACACTTTGATCTGCTTTAGAGTAGTCATTGTACAGCTTTTAAAACACACAGCTATCAGTAGTAATTGCTGCAATGTATATATATATATATATATATAGGTACCTATGTACATGATTCTGAAAAACAGTTTCATATGTGAACATGCAATAAAGGCACATTTAACCCTTTTAGGCACGTGGACCACATTAGTCCAGATTAAAAACTGTGTTGCTATTAATCTTCGGGGTCTTTGGGGACATTTAAAGTGTATTAATTTTATTTTGAGAAAGAAATCCAAGGTTGTTTTTTTGCTACATTGCAGTTTTTGCACGAGTAACAATATTATTTATTTAATGATCAATGTATTACAGCTGAGATAGGCTCCAGCGACCCCGAAAGGGACAAGCGGTAGGAAAATGGATGGATGGATCTGCCGTATTTCCTTGAATTGCCGCCAGGACGCTAATTAATTTAAAACCTCTTCTCACTCCTGCGCTTACCAAAGGCATGCGGTAAAGGTAAGCATGCGCTAATTATTTTAAAACCTCTTTTCACTCCGGCACTTACCAAAGGCATGCAGTAAAAATTTTAGTGTGATGTAAGGATACCATCATGAAAAGCACATTTAATAAAAAAACGTTATTATGGTCTTACCTTTACTTATAAAGGAAGTCCATGCGCAGCTCCTCCTGATCAAAAGCCTCGATCACTTGTTTATAGAAGTCTTCCTTATTTTTCTTCAGTTTTAAAAGTCTCTCAGTCTCGATGGAGATCTTCCTTTATTAGCTCCTGCTTCGAATAAAAGTCCAGTTTAGAAAACTGCTATCAGACCGCTGCTATCAGTTAGCTCGGCTCCTCACATGCGGGCGACGACAGAATTATCCTCGGACAACTCCCCCTCCCGTTCTGCTCCGCGGGTGATCTCTTTATCCCACCGCTGCCACCATGAAGTGTTATTGTATAAATAATACACTGGGTATTTGGGACTGGAACATGCTTTATTTCAGCCCGGTTGTTTATATAGCCACCATAGGAGTAGTGGTGTTACATCCTAAGAGGTCCGTCGTGCACCCACCGCGTGAAATCTGTTCCCAGCACATATCACGTCACTCGTTGTCACTTCTTCTGCAGCGGAGTAGTCGCAAGAAGGATCACTAGCGCCCTCTACCACCAGGAGGCGGGAGTCATTTAATGACTCATATTTGACACACGCAGCTACGGTATATTAATAAAACATAGCTGCTTACTGTTCTTTTTAGCATACTGGTATTCAATAGCTTGGACCTTAAATCCTACTGAATAGCTCTTAATCTTCTTCCCTTTATGCGATTTAAAATTACCGGAATTGAAATCAGCCTCCTCCATTTTGAAAATGATGACAGGGGAAGTGTCACTCGTGACGTGACGAGTTTGACCCGGCGGTAATACTAAGCATGCGCTAATTATTTTGGGAAGGGAGTTGGACCCGGCAGTAATTCAAGGCAGGCGCATACCATATACCCGGCGGCCATTCAAGGATATACGGTATTTCAAGTGAAAAGTATCGGCTGGGTGTCGACTATCAGTATCGCCCCCATTCAAAAAGGAGGGTGGCGAATCCAAGGCTAATTTTTGCGGTTTGTGTCCCTGTGAGTCCTTGGCACATTTGGGTCAACTTCAATATGTTTGTGTCATACATATATATATAATATGTCACATAATATATTAAAGAAGAGGGAGGTAATTTTAGCAGTGGGGTATTTTAGTCCGAAGAGTCTGTGGGTGAGGAGGCGGAGCGGCGGGAGAGTGACGCAAATCTTTACATTTTAATCCATTTTAAAACTTTTTTTTTTAATACTGTCTGATTTCTTCTTTTTTGTGTCATACATATATATTTAATATGTCACATAATATATTAAAGAAGAGGGAGGTAATTTTAGCAGTGGGGTATTTTAGTCCGAAGAGTCTGTGGGTGAGGGGGCGGAGCGGCGGGAGAGTGACGCAAATCTTTACATTTTAATCCATTTTAAAACTTTTTTTTTTTAATACTGTCTGATATCTTCTTTTTCCTCAAGCATTTTTTTTTTATTATTACCCATAAATACATAACATAACAGTTACTTTCGCGCCTGTTTGTTTTGGCGACGATGTGTGACGTTTGTCGCCTTAAGATGACGTTAGAATTATATTAAAGGCCTACTGAAAGCCACGACTAGCGACCACGCAGTCTGATAGTTTATATATCAATAATGAAATATTAACATTGCAACACATGCCAATACGGCCTTTTTAGTTTACTAAATTGCAATTTTAAATTTCGCGCGGAAGTATCATGCTAAAACGTCGCGGTATGATGAGGCGTGCGCGTGACGTCCCGCATTGTAGAGTACATTTTGTTCCAGCACTGTTCACTGCTATAAGTCGTCTGTTTTCATCGCATAATTCCACAGTATTCTGGACATCTGTGTTGCTGAATCTTTTGCAATTTGTTCAATGAATAATGGAGACGTCAAAGAAGAAAGCTGTAGGTGGCAAGCGGTGTATTGCGGCCGCCTTTAGCAACACAAACACAGCCGGTGTTTCATTGGTTACATTCCCGAAAGATGACGGTCAAACTTTACTATGGAACAGAGCGGTCAAGCGAACACGGTTGGATTGGACCACACACAAAGTACAGTGTATTATGCAGCGATCATTTCGAAAGATCGTGTTTCGAAGAGGGTCCCTTGCGAAGGGCAGAGATGGGCATCGCCACCACCCGTCGACTGGTGCTGAAGAAAGGTGCGGGTTGTACAGGTACGACCATATAATCTCACTGTGAACGGCTTCCTGCCGCCATTGCGTGGGTTGCATGGACCATTAACGGAGGACATCGCTTCGCACATGTTTGACTCTTTATTTTGTAACAAAGTCGCTCGCAATGTCAGTCGGTCGTTCTTTCAGTGCCTCCTTCGCTCCTTTTCAGTCGCCCTCGTCTTCCTGTACTGGTCTTGGTCGCTCCGTGGCTCTCGGTGGTTCTGGCTCGTCTTGATTGTTCGTCTGGCTGTCTTCACTCCGACTCTCTCCTACTCCTTCTGCCACGGTTGCGCCTCCTTCTCTCCTTTTATACAGCAGGAGGAGATGCACAGATTGAGAGCAGGTGTGTGTATTACGCACCTGGTTCCGATTGCTGCAGCGTTGCTCCAGGCGCCCCCCGCCTCTCTGTTCCGCTGCGTACTCCGCCTACTGGCCGCCATCTTGAGTAGGACCACAATTTGTCCTACCCCGCTATCGGCCCGTCGGCTCCGCCTCTCCACACTCACTAAAACACTACTAACACAATAAGCAGATAAGGGATTTTCCAGAATTATCCTAGTAAATTTGTCTAATAACATCTGAATCGCTCCCACTGTATAGTCTTTTTTTTTTTCTTCTAGTCCTTCACTCTCACTTTCCTTATCCACGAATCTTTCATCCTCGCTCAAATTAATGGGGAAATCGTCGCTTTCTCGGTCCGAATCGCTCTCACTGCGGGTGGCCATGATTGTAAACAATTTCAGATGTGAGGAGCTCCACAACCCGTGATGTCACGCACACATCGTCTGCTATTTCCGGTACAGGCAAGACTCTGTTATCAGCACCAAAAGTTGCGAACTTTATCGTCGATGTTCTCTACTAAATCCTTTCAGCAAAAATATGGCAATATCGAGAAATGATCAAGTATGACTGAAATTAAACAATGGATGTCCGCTAACTTTTTGCAACTCAACGCCAAAAAAACAGAAATGCTGATTATCGGTCCTGCTAGACACCGAACTCTATTTAATAATACAACTCTAACATTTGACAACCAAACAATTAAACAAGGCGACACGGTAAAGAATCTGGGTATTATCTTCGACCCAACTCTATCCTTTGAGTCACACATTAAGAAAGTTACTAAAACGGCCTTCTTTCATCTCCGTAATATCGCTAAAATTCGCTCCATTCTGTCCACTAAAGACGCTGAGATCATTATCCATGCATTTGTTACGTCTCGCCTCGACTACTGTAACGTATTATTTTCGGGTCTCCCCATGTCTAGCATTAAAAGATTACAGTTGGTACAAAATGCGGCTGCTAGACTTTTGACAAGAACAAGAAAGTTTGATCACATTACGCCTGTACTGGCTCACCTGCACTGGCTTCCTGTGCACTTAAGATGTGACTTTAAGGTTTTACTACTTACGTATAAAATACTACACGGTCTAGCTCCATCCTATCTTGCCGATTGTATTGTACCATATGTCCCGGTAAGAAATCTGTGTTCAAAGGACTCCGGCTTATTAGTGATTCCCAAAGCCCAAAAAAAGTCTGCGGGCTATAGAGCGTTTTCCGTTCGGGCTCCAGTACTCTGGAATGCCCTCCCGGTAACAGTTCGAGATGCCACCTCAGTAGAAGCATTTAAGTCTCACCTTAAAACTCATTTGTATACTCTAGCCTTTAAATAGACTCCCTTTTTAGACCAGTTGATCTGCCGTTTCTTTTCTTTTTCTTCTATGTCCCACTCTCCCTTGTGGAGGGGGTCCGGTCCGATCCGGTGGCCATGTACTGCTTGCCTGTGTATTGGCTGGGGACATCTCTGCGCTGCTGATCCGCCTCCGCTTGGGATGGTTTCCTGCTGGCTCCGCTGTGAACGGGACTCTCGCTGCTGTGTTGGATCAGCTTTGGACTGGACTCTCGCGACTGTTGGATCCATTGTGGATTGAACTTTCACAGTATCATGTTAGACCCGCTCGACATCCATTGCTTTCATCCTCTCCAAGGTTCTCATAGTCATCATTGTCACCGACGTCCCACTGGGTGTGAGTTTTCCTTGCCCTTATGTGGGCCTACCGAGGATGTCGTAGTGGTTTGTGCAGCCCTTTGAGACACTTGTGATTTAGGGCTATATAAGTAAACATTGATTGATTGATTGATTGAGAATGGACCTGCTATCCCCGTTTAAATAAGAAAATCTCATTTCAGTAGGCCTTTAATTGTTGCAATTACGTAAAAATAAGCATATAATTTGATATGAAACAGGCCTCAGTAGGATTTTTTGGGGGAAAAAAATCGTGATTAACCTGCAGTGTAAGCATAACCTTGGGCGATCGTACAACAAACGGACAGATGCAGTAGTACTCTGACTCGCCACAAGGAGGCAGGGCGTACGCGAGCTGGCAGGTGTTGGGTGTTACCGTTTTTCTGCAACGAAACACAAATACCGGAAGTACAAACTCCTCACGCAGCTGATATTTTTTAAAAGTAAACTAACAATTCTCCCTGGAGAAAGATAGACATACACACTTAAAGGTAAGACAAATGTGTTTTTATCGAATAAATAAACGGTGTAAAGAAGTATTTGTAAACAACATTTCTACCTGCCCTAAAGTGAATCATTGTTTTCCCTCTCAATATCCTAAATTAGCAACTTCAATGTCCAATATGGCTGTAAAAGTTTCGTTAATTTACATGAAACCAGTATTATCAGACCGGTCTTGTAATGACGATATCAGTGATATAAGTATAATTTTCCTGTGACAAAAACTAAGAAAGTTATGTTTTTTTTCAAA
The DNA here is from genome assembly GCF_033978795.1 of Nerophis ophidion. NCBI lineage: Eukaryota > Metazoa > Chordata > Actinopteri > Syngnathiformes > Syngnathidae > Nerophis > Nerophis ophidion. The sequence continues at coordinate 11,091,287 of NC_084625.1, forward strand.
CCGGTGAAAATGTACTAACTTCCGGTTAACTTCTTAATACTAAGACAACAATAAGGTTCCATATTTCAGATGTGACCTTTTTTGGTAATCATGTCATAACTTTAATATTTACCACATTTTTAAAAGAGTAGTATCTTTGTAAAGCTTGCTTAACAAATGAACAAGAAAATAGGGTTCATTATGTAATAATGATGTTAATTATTTTTAATCAATTAATTCCAAAGTACTACATCAGGGGTGTCCAAACTTTTTGCACTGAGGGCCACACACTGAAAAATTAAAGCATGTGGGGGCCATTTTTATATTTTTTCATTTTCGAACCCATCTATCCATCCATCCATTTTCTGCCGCTTATTCCCGTTCGGGGTCGCGGGGGGCGCTGGCGCCTATCTCAGCTACAATCGGGCGGAAGGCGGGGTACATCCTGGACAAGTCGCCACCTCATCGCAGGGCCAACACAGATAGACAGACAACATTCACACTCACATTCACACACTAGGGCCAATTTTAGTGTTGCCAATCAACCTATCCCCAGGTGCATGTCTTTGGAAGTGGGAGGAAGCCGGAGTACCCGGAGGGAACCCACGCATTCACGGGGAGAACATGCAAACTCCACACAGAAAGATCCCGAGCCTGGATTTGAACCCAGGACTGCAGGACCTTCGTATTGTGAGGCAGACGCACTAACCCCTCTGCCACCGTGAAGCCCCCATTTCCAAACCATAACAAAATATATGGATTTTTTAATTTATTTTACCTTTAGGGGTCCCGGGGACCATAAAGGGTCTCAGTCATCAAAATGTTAAAAATAAGTAAAATTATTATTATTTTTATAATTATTATTTAAAGGCCTTCTGAAATGAGATTTTCTTATTTAAACGTGGATAACAGGTCCATTTTATGTGTCATACTTGATCATTTCACGATATTGCCATATTTTTGCTGAAATGATTTAGTAGTGAACATCGACGATAAAGTTCGCAACCTTTGGTCGCTAATAAAAAGCCTTGCCTTTACCGGAAGTGCCAGACGATGTGCGCATGACGTCACGGGTTGTAGAGCTCCTCACATCCGAACATTGTTTACAATCGTAGCCACCAGCAGCTAGAGCGATTCGGACCGAGAAAGCGACAATTTCCCCATTATTTTGAGCGAGGATGAAAGATTCGTGGATGAGGATATTGATAGTGAAGGACTAGAAAAATGTTTCAGATGTTATTAGACACATTTACTAGGTTAATTCTGGAAAAAACCTTATCTGCTTATTGTGTTGCTAGTGTTTTAGTGAGATGATATAGTAACTGAAAGTCGGAGGGGTGTGACCACTGGTGTAGTGACCGCCAGTTTCTCCGTGGGAGGAAGTAATAGTTGCCGCAGCAGCTGCAGGAGGACGCTGGCTCCGCTCATAACTATGGTAAGAGCCAACTTTATTACCACAATTTTTGTCACCGAAACCTGCCGGTTGACATGTGGTCCGGATCCATGTTCGCTTGACCGCTCTGTTCCATAGTAAAGCTTCACCTTCGGGAATTTTAAGCAAGGAAACACCGGCTGTGTTTGTGTGACTAAAGGCTAAAAGCTTCCCACCTCCATCTTTCTACTTTGACTTCTCCATTATTAATTGAACAAATTGCAAAAGATTCAGCAACACAGATGTCCGGAATACTGTGTAATAATGCGATTAAAGCAGACTACTTATAGCTTGGATCGGGCTGGAAAATAATGTCCGCTACAACCTGAGACGTCAAACGCACGCGTCATCATACGAGTCATCATACCGCGACGTTTTCAACACGACACTTCACGGGGAAATTTGAATTAAAGTAAACTAAAAAGGCTGAATTGGCATGTGTTGCAATGTTAATATTTCATCATTGATATATAAACTATCAGACTGTGTGGTCGGTAGTAGTGGCTTTCAGCAGGCCTTTAACGCTTACAGTAAATCTCTATATAAACTTCAAGTTGAAATGAAGTAATAAAAAATAATAAAAGGTTTTATGGCTTTTCTGTCAAAAACAACTTTGTTTTTTATTAGTAAAAAAAAATAAGTAATTAGAGCCCTAAAAGACCAATAATGCAGGACACAATTGATTTTAATTCTTTAATATTTTTGAGTAATCACAGTGAAAAGCTAAATAAAAAACACTAAATATATTTGGTATCCAAAAGGTGCCCCACTCATAAAGTGATACATTTTTATTAGGTTTTTCTTTTACTTTCAACACTTAAGTTACGAGATCAACTTCAGATATATCTGTCAATTTTACGTTTGAAGTATTATTTTGTTTGTATTATGCGCTTTTTGTCAAAGAAAACTTTGACGTTTTTATATGGCAACTACACAATATATGCAATATTTACCACATAAAACATTTTAAAGTGAAATATTTGAAGTAATTGGAGACTTGAAAATAATTCATTATAACATGGATTTTTTTTGTCCTCATTTTTTTTGGAGCAATGGCAAAAAAGGAAAAATAAAGCCAGACAAAAGAAAAAAAACGGCTTTCATGGCAGCTTTGTGTCAACATTGCAACTTTTTCTGCTTAGATTTCACCTCATTCCACTTTTTTTATTTGTTATTTTTTATTTTTGCAATAGCATTTCCAGAATGTGTGGCGGGCCGGTAAACAATTAGCTGCGGGCCGCAAATGGCCCCCGGGCCGCACTTTGGATACCCCTGTACTACATGAAACGATGGGAAAATATAAGGATAACAAAAATCATCATAATTTGAAAATGGCAATGAATGTTATTATTAAGTTATATATATATATATATATATATATATATATATATATAGTCAAGACTAGCGTGATCCCCGTGGTAGTGGGGGCGCTCGGATCAGTAACCTCCAAACGAGGAGAGTGGCTCCAACCAGAAACAACATCTGAAGTATCAGTCCGGAAGAGCGCAGTCCTAGGAACAGGGAAGATACTGCGCAGAACCCTCAAACTCCCAGGCCTCTGGTAGAGGACCTGAGTTTGTGGATGTCATAGATACTACCCCACCGGGGTGAGAAGGATATACAGTATATACTGTATATACATCGACAATCAATCAAGCGGTGCGGCTTCATAGCTTACCAAAGTTGTACTAAAACATTTTTGATAGAATTTTGAGCGCCGTGTGTAATGTTCTATATTTTCAATGGAACATATATAATGTTAATGTTGTTTACTTGAGTCATATTTCCATCACAGTGCAGTCTACACATATCTCTTATGTTTGACTGCCATCTACTGGTCACACTTATCATCACACCAAAATGTACCAAATAAAATGGCTTCAAGGTGGGTAAGCAAAACCATAATTAATCCATACATTAGGCGCACCGAGTTATAAGGCACACTGTCGAGTTTGGGGCGGTATAGCTCAGTTGGTAGAGTGGCCGTGCCACCAACTTGAGTGTTCCAGGTTCGATCCCTGCTTCTGCCATCCTAGTCACTGCCGTTGTGTCCTTGGGCAAGACACTTTACCCACCTGCTCCCAGTGCCACCCACACTGGTTTAAATGTAACTTAGATATTGGGTTTCACTATGTAAAGCGCCTTAAGTCACTAGAGAAAAGCGCTATATAAATATAATTCACTTCGCTTTATCAATCAATCAATCAATGTTTATTTATATAGCCCTAAATCCCAAATGTCTCAAAGGACTGTACAAACCATTACGACTACGACATCCTCGGAAGAACCCGCAAAAGGGCAAGGAAAACTCACACCCAGTGGGCAGGGAGAATTCACACCCAGTGGGACGCCAGTGACAATGCTGACTATGAGAAACCTTGGAGTGGGGAAAAAAAAGGATTTTAAGTGCGCCTTATAGTCCGGAAAAAATCGGTGCTTATTACTCACCAGCTGTTTGACTATAAGGTGCATTGTAGTTGTTGTTTTAAATTTTTTTTTTTTTTACAAATTTGGAGATGCTAAAATTGCTTCTCAGTAGCATGTCAATAGCAAAGTGGATCCTGACTTTACTTATTTTGGAGCGTTTTTTTTTCTTTTAGTTAATTGCTTTTGTCAAGTGCCGAAGTGTAAAGAGTCAGCAACTGGCCGTGACGTCACGTGCAACCCGTGTACTAAAACATGGCATCGTTGTATAATACGTGACTCTGGCAGGATTGGTCGGTGCAAAAATAGTAGTGGTTCGGAACCATTCCGGGGGTCTAAAAATAAATACCCAACCAGATGAGATGGTTAGCATTAGTTTTGACTGATTGATTGAAACCTTTATTAGTAGATTGCACAGTTCAGTACATATTTCGTACAATTGACCACTAAATGGTAACACCTGAATAAGTTTTTCAACTTGTTTAAGTCGGGGTCCACGTTAAACAATTCATGGTAGCTTCATAAAGCATTCCATCACTAACATGGCGAGTTGGAAATATCCATAGTACATTCATATAGGGGTTTCCATAGCCATATTGTATTATCAGTGAGAGAATGTACACATGTCAGCTGTGCTGTAGCAAAGAATGTCAGGAAGTGGAAGTACGTCCTTCATGTATGGACAATAAGACAATTATCATTGTGTACATTACAACAATGTGATGCTACTAATTGAACAATTTATGATGACCACATCAAACAACCCACGCTGAGCATGTGAGCGTGCACACACACACACACACACACACAGAATGTGACTTATGTCAACACAGCTGAGTCTTCTCCTCCTCCTCGTCTTTTTCCTCCTCCTAGGTGTGCGGGCCCGTCGCCGTCCTCCCTGTGGAGTCCTGTGACGGAGCAGAGTGTTCCCGCCACATCCACACACAACCACATCCTGAGTGTGGCGCTCAGACGGGAAGTGCTTGAGGGGAAGAACAAGGTGTGCACACACAATGACATGATGTAGTGCTTCTTGTAGCGGAACAACACTGAACGTGTCCTCCATCAGACGGTCGGGGTTCTGACGGTGGGCCGGGCTCTGGTGTCGGGGGTGTATCGTTGTGTCGCCTCCAACTCTGCAGGTGTGGACCACCTGGATGTCTACTTCTACATCTCAGGTGAAGATGGTCAAATCATTCCATCTTAAAGAATCGTTCCTCAAAATACTTTTTTTTTTTTTTTCCTGATTTTAAACAATGAATGAGTGTGGAGCTGCAGTGATCTATCCATTTTTTTTAGTAATCAGTCATGTATAATTTTTTGAGGAATAAGTAATCTATTCGTGTTGGCCTTGTGATTAGGTCGTGACTTGTCCAGGGTGTACGCCGCCTTCCGCCCGATTGTAGCTGAGATAGGCACCAGCGCCCCCCGCAACCCTAAAGGCAATTAGCTGTAGAAAATGGATGGAAGTAATCCATTCATTATTTTAGTAATAGATCATTGTTTTAATAATCCAGGAATCTATCAATTATTTTAAAAATAAGTAATCCATTCATTATTTTAGTAATCCAGTAATATTAGGGGTGTAACGGTACACAAAAATTTCGGTTCGGTACGTACCTCGGTTTAGAGGTCACGGTTCGGTTAATTTTCGGTACAGTAAGAAAACAACAAAATATACATTTTTGGGTTATTTATTTACGAAATTTGTAAACAAAGGCTTTATCCGGGTTGGGGAGGAGACCCTGCCCCAAGTGGAGGAGTTCAAGTACCTAGGAGTCTTGTTCACGAGTGAGGGAAGAGTGGATCGTGAGATCAACAGGCGGATCGGTGCGGCGTCTTCAGTAATGCGGACGTTGTACCGATCCGTTGTGGTGAAGAAGGAGCTGAGCCGGAAGGCAAAGCTCTCAATTTACCGGTCGATCTACGTTCCCATCCTCACCTATGGTCATGAGCTTTGGGTCATGACCGAAAGGATAAGATCACGGGTACAAGCGGCCGAAATGAGTTTCCTCCGCCGTGTGGCGGGGCTCTCCCTTAGAGATAGGGTGAGAAGCTCTGCCATCCGGGAGGAACTCAAAGTAAAGCCGCTGCTCCTCCACATGGAGAGGAGCCAGATGAGGTGGTTCGGGCATCTGGTCAGGATGCCACCCGAACGCCTCCCTAGGGAGGTGTTTAGGGCACGTCCAACCGGTAAGAGGCCACGGGGAAGACCCAGGACACGTTGGGAAGACTATGTCTCCCGGCTGGCCTGGGAACACCTCGGGATCCCCTGGGAAGAGCTAGACGAAGTGGCTGGGGAAAGGGAAGTCTGGGTTCCCCTGCTTAGGCTGTTGCCCCCGCGACCCGACCTCGGATAAGCGGAAGAAGATGGATGGATGGATGGGCTTTATCCTTTTAACATTGGGAACACTAGAATAATTCTGCCCACATTAATCCACATTAAATTGCCTCAAGTTGTTGCTTTGATTAAATAAAATGACAAAACCTTTCTTCTACATATAAAAAGTGCAACATTAAACAGTTTCAAGTCAACTCATCATGCTTAATTTATTACAGCATTTGGGAAGCCTGTAGTTGACTTTTATTATGTAAATGTTATATTGTTGTCAACATGTGATAGCAGGCACCCTGCCATTCAAAACTAGGCTGCTGCATTACTAATGATTAACGTAACTATAGCAGAAAAAATAGTACAACAGCAATAGGAGAGGCTATTCATCCCTGTACACCATGGAGTTCAATGCAATAACAGACAGACAGGGCTTTGCTGCCCCTAACACACACACGCACGCGCACACACACGCACGCACACACACAGCAAAATGAGCTAACGTTACGCTAAAAGCTAACTAGCCTTCACCTAAAGCCAGGACTGCGCGTGAGCTGAGCTTCAGTTTAAGTTTCTAGAAGGTCAACGGGCTCGTAGTGATGTTAGTAATAGTTATGACTGGGAAGTGTTTAGTATAATTTGGGTAGAGTGCGCTGCTCCCCTGCTATTCTCATATCTGCTCGACGCTAAAGCATTGACAACATGCGTTCTGAATACGCACTGCTGATTGGCTTTGTATGTAACCAATCAGATGGTTGTGTGGGCGGGACAATGCTTGCTGCTGAGACAGAGGCAGAAAGCAGAGCAGCTTGTGAAGACTTCTGCTTACACACTCGTTCAGTACGCCCGCGTGCCGAACCGAAACCCCCGTACCGAAACGATTCAATACAAATACACGTACCGTTACACCCCTAAGTAATACATCCATTATTTTAGGCATCCAGTAATTTATTTATTATTTTATTAATCCAGTAATCTATTATTTAAATTATCACTAATGCTCTACTGAGGATGTCGTTGTGGTTTGTGTTGTGGTTTGTGCAGCCCTTTGAGACACTAGTGATTTAGGGCTATACAAATAATCATTGATTGATTGATTGATAGTAATCAGTAGTGTATTAATTATTGTAGTAATCCAGTAATTTGTTCATCATTCTAGTAATCCAGTGATCTACAATGAATCCAATAATCTATTCATTATTTTAGTAATCCAGTAATGTATTCATTATTCTAGTAATCCAATAATATATCATTATTTTAGTAATCCAGTATTATTATTATTTTGATAATCCAATTATATCATTTTAGCAATCCAATAATATAGTATTTTTTCGTCATCTAATAATATATCATTATTTCAGAATTCCATTAATCTATTCATTTATTAGTAATCAGTAATTTATTTAGTATTTTAATAATCAGTAATCCATCCATAATTTGAAGTAATCAGTCATTTATCCGGCAGCACGGTGGTACCGGGGTTAGTGCGTGTGCCTCACAATACAAACATATTGTGAGGCTCCAAAGACATGCACCTGGGGATAGGTAGATTGGCAACACTAAATGGTCCCTAGTCTGTGAATGTGAGTGTGAATGTTGTCCGTCTATCTGTGTTGGCCCTGCGATGAGGTGAGTGAGTACCAATGATTGTCACACACACACTAAGTGGTGACTTGTCCAGGGTGTACAACGCCTTCCGCCCGAATGCAGCTGAAGTAGGCTGCAGCACCCCCCTTCTTTTACCTTTTATTTAGCCTCCATTTACTTAATTTACTTTTTTTTTTCACTTATTTTAAATTTAATTTACTATGTTTGTCTTATATTTAAATTGTTTCACCTTCTTTTTACTTACTTTCAATTATATTCTATTTACTACTTTTACCTTCCATTTACCTTTTATTTCAGTCCTTTTACATTCTACATTCGTTTTATGTATTATTTACCTTCTATCTGTCTTCTTTTTTACTTTTATTTGACTTATTTTACATTTTATATTCCTTCTTTTTACATTTTATTTATCTTCTTGTACCTTTTATTTACTTATTTTACCTTCTATTTCCCATTGTGTACCTTTAATATACTTTCTAGTTGCCTTCTTTTTCCTTCTATAATCCTTTTACCTTTTTATTTACCTAATTTACCTTTTTATTTACTATGTTCACCTCTATTTACATAATTTTTTACTTTTTTTACTACCATTACCTTCTATTTAGCATTTATTTACCTTCTATTTACCTTATTTTGCCATCATTACCTTGTTTTGAACTCCTTTTGCTTTCTTTCCTGCGGTCCAGATCCCATACATTTTTTCCAAGTTACACTAAAACGATTAATGGAAGCAACAGAACATACGTTGAAGGTTTTTTTATAATGTCATTCATGGATTTGATAGATGCGTGGTTGCAGCCCAAAATGAGTTTTTCCTGCATATTCGCTGACGTAAGATAAACAACAGTTTTACACGAGCAAGCTAGCATCTTCTATTGTGTGTGTGAGCAGTAAGTTAGCACACAGTCAGGCTGTGTGCGTGTGTGTGTGTGTGTGTGTGTGTGTGTGCGCGTGTCTGTGTGCGTGAGCAGTTAAACAGGAACTCAGGGTTCTTATCGTTCCACTTCCCCCCCACGCACCCTCCCTCCCCCTTGTCCCCACACCCCCGCACGGCGCATTTCCTTGGACTGGCAGGTCGGCTTTATTTCGGGAGGCCTTGGGGTGTTCGGGAAAGATAAACACTATCTGCCATCAGGAAACTCTCGAGCCGTTTCCACAGGAAGTTTCAAAGGTTGGAGTAAATAGAAAGCGTTTCCATGTCGTCCACAATGGCGTCCATTTGTCATCAAAGGTGTTCCAAGATGGAGCGTTGTTGACTTTGTGTCTTCTCGGCCCTCAGACGTCCCGGGAGGCTTCGGTGTGAGCCTCGGCGAGGAAGCCACAGAGGGCGGAGAGGTGCGCCTCACCTGTCGCGCCAACAAGCACCTGTACGCCGCCCCGTCATGGCGCAGGCTGAGCCACGCCCACGACCCCAGCAGGGGCGTCGCCCTGCGCGCTGAACTCACCACGGGGAAGTTCTCCCACTCGCTGCTGCTGTTGCTAAGCAACCTGAGCACCGGGGACTCCGGGGCGTACAGGTGCTCCGCCCGCCACCTGGTCACGGGACTCGAGACACACCTGGTCAGGCAGGTGAAAGTCTCAGGTGAGTAACGTCCTGTTTCTCCTTCGCAGCATCGAGTGCTGAGTTTTGATTTACAAATTTAAATCAATCATTCATGTTTACATTCAAGGCCTACTGAAAGCCACTACTACCGACCACGTAGTCTGATAGTTTATATATCAATGATGAAATGTTAACATTGCAACACATGCCAATACGGCCTTTTTAGTTTACTAGATTGCAATTTTTAATTTCCCCACTAAGTGTTGTGTTGAAAACGTCGCGGTATGGTGACGCGTGCGCGTGACGTCACGGGTTGTAGCGGACATTTTGTTCCAGCCCGATCCCAGCTATAAGTAGTCTGCTTTAATCGCATTATTACACAGTATTCTGGACGTCTGTGTTGCTGAATCTTTTGCAATTTTTTCAATTAATAATGGAGGAGTCAAAGTAGAAAGATGGAGGTGGGAAGCTTTTAGCCTTTAGCCAAACAAACACAGCCGGTGTTTCCTTGTTTAAAATTCCGGAAGGTGAAGCTTTACTATGGAACAGAGCGGTCAAGCAAACATGGTTCCCGACCACATGTCAACCGGCAGTTTTCGGTGGGAAAATTGTGAGAATAAGTCGGCTCTTAGATCAGTGCATGATCCCAAGATAAATTTATAAATACGTATATTAATGCTTAAATATTTGTATACATACAATCATACAGTACTTGAATAGTTACTTACATTACATACATATATACAATGCCATCCATCCATTTTCTACCGCTTATCCTTTTCGGGGTCGCGGTCAGCTACAATCAGAAGTCGGGGTACACCCTGGACAAGTCTCTACCTCATCACATGGCCAACACAGATAGACAGAAAACATTCACACTCACATTCACACATTAGGGCCAATTTAGTGTTGCCAACCAACCTATCCCCTTTGGAGGTGGGAGGAAGCCACACAGGAGAACATGCAAACTCCTCACAGAAAGATCCCGAGCGCAGGATCGAACCCAGGATCTTTGTATTGTGAGGCAGACGCACTAACCCCTCTGCCACCATTCTGTTTTACATACAAACCCCGTTTCCATATGAGTTGGGAAATTGTGTTAGATGTAAATATAAACGGAATACAATGATTTGCAAATCATTTTCAACCCATATTCATTTGAATATGCTACAAAGAAAACATATTTGATGTTCAAACTGATAAAATTTTTTTTGCAAATAATCATTAACTTTAGAATTTGATGCCAGCAACACGTGACAAAGAAGTTGGAAAAGGTGGCAATAAATACTGATAAAGTTGAGGAATGCTCATCAAACACTTATTTGGAATATCCCACAGGTGTGCAGGCTAATTTGTAACAGGTGGGTGCCATGATTGGGTATAAAAACTGCTTCCCAAAAAATGCTCAGTCTTTCACAAGAAAGGATGGGGCGGGGTACACCACTTTGTCCACAACTGCGTGAGCAAATAGTCAAACAGTTTAAGAACAACGTTTCTCAAAGTGCAATTGCAAGAAATTAAGGGATTTCAACATCTACTGTCCATAATATCATCAAAAGGTTCAGAGAATCTGGAGAAATCACTCCACGTAAGCGGCATGCCCAGAAACCAACATTTAATGACTGTGACCTGTATAAAAAACTGACATCAATCTCTAAAGGATATCACCACATGGGCACAGTAACACTTCAGAAAACCACTGTCATTAAATACAGTTTGTCGCTACATCTGTAAGTGCAAGTTAAAGCTCTACTATGCAAAGCAAAAGCCATTTATCAACAGCATCCAGAAACGTCGCCGGCTTCTCTGGGCCCGAGCTCATCTAAGATGGACTGATGCAAAGTGGAAAAGTGTTTTGTGGTCTGACGAGTCCACATTTCAAATTGTTTTTGGAAATATTCGACATCGTGTCACCGGACCAAAGGAGAAGCAAACCATCCAGACTGTTATTGCCGCAAAGTTCAAAAGCCAGCATCTGTGATGGTATGGAGGTGCATTAGTGCCCAAGGCATGGGTAAATTACACATCTGTGAAGGCACCATATATGCTGAAAGGTACATACAGGTTTTGGAACAACATATGCTGCCATCTAAGCGCCGTCTTTCTCATGGACGCCCCTGCTTATTTCAGCAAGACAATGCCAAGCCCCATTCAGCATGTGTTACAACAGCGTGGCTTCGTAAAAAAAGAGTGCGGGTACTTTCCTGGCCCGCCTGCAGTCCAGACGTGTCTCACATTGAAAATGTGTAGCGCATTTTGAAGCCTAAAATACGACAGCGGAGACCCTGGACTGTTGAACTACTGATGCTCTACATAAAACAAGAATAGGAAAGAATTCCACTTTCAAAGCTTCAACCATTAGTTTCCTCAGTTCCCAAACGTTTGAGGGTTGTTAAAAAGAAAGGTGATGTAACACAGTGGTGAACATGCCCTTTCCCAACTACTTTGGCACGTGTTGCAGCCATGAAATTCTAAGTAAATAATTATTTGCAAAAAAAAAAAAGTTTATGAGTTTGAACATCAAATATCGTGTCTTTGTAGTGCATTCAAATGAATATGGGTTGAAAAGGATATGCAAATCATTGTATTCCGTTTATATTTACATCCAACACAATTTCCCAACTCATATGGAAACAGGGTTTGTACAATGCATCCCAGTTTATTGATTCCAGGGGAAATTTATAAATACTGTAATATTTACATACAGCACAACATGCACGAATAGAGACATACATACATACATACATACATACATACATACATACATACATACTACCCCCTCTACATAGCCTACATACATAAATATGCAAAATGTGAAATTGTCATATGTACATACTAGGGATTTTCCAATCAGAGTTTAATGCTGCATGTACAAAACAACAAAATCAAATATTGATCTGATTTCTCTAGTATGGATAATAGAACTGATACTACTCTTATTATCGACACTACCAGTTTATGGATAAATCCGCCCTCTTCCTACGTGTCGTGTGCTGACTGTGACGCTAACTTATCTACTTGTTAATTTCCTGTTAATATTTACTTACTTTCTGCTCCCATCTACACTTCTCAAACTTTACCAAGCGCTTGTTTCTTGGTGTTTGTTTGAAGCTAGCTTAGCTATTAGCCTACCTGCTCATGGCCTGCTCTCAATATGTAACATGGTTAGTTTTGTCTTCCAGTGATATTACTACTTGATAATGATAACACTACTTGATAATGATAACACTCAAGATACTAAGAAATATAGTTTATTTTTCATATAGGAGGTGATTATTATTAGTTTAGGGGAGCGGATGCACACTGTTAGCTTCTAGCTGCTTACATACATACATTCATAAATATGTAGATGGGTCATTTATCGATCCCAATGGAAATTGACATACATACATATGAGTCATGCAATTCATACATACAATTCATAAGATACATACATACACAAGATGCATACACACACAACGCATATCTCTAATACATACATTAACTACATACATACATTCATAAATATGTAGATCGATCATTTATTTATCCCAAAGGAAATTATACAGACATAAATAAGATACATACATACATGCGTATCGCTGCTGCCCACTGCTTCTTTTACCTCCCAGAGAGTGAACTAGGGGATGGGTCAAATGCAGAGGACAAAATTCACCACACCTAGTGTGTGTGTGACAATCATTGGTACTTTAACTTTGATTAGGATACCTATGTAGGATACATAAGATACATGCACACACTACATACATAGGATAGATACATACATACATACATACACACATAAGATTCATACATACATATAGAAGACACATAAGATTTGTACATACATATGTACATAAGACACATACATAAGATACATATATAGGATTTATACATATATACATAAGATACATGCATATGATTCATACATACATAAGTTACATTCATATGATACATACTACATACATAAATAAGATACATGCATATGATTCATACATACATAAGTTACATGCATATGAGACATACTACATACATACATAAGATACATGCATATGATTCAGACATACATATATACAGTACATACGATACATGCATATGATTCATACATGCATAAGTTACATACGTATGATACATACTACATACATACATAAGATACGTGCATATGATTCATACATACATACATACATACGATACATGCATATGATTCATACATACATAAGTTACATACATATGATACATACTACATACATACATAAGATACGTGCATATGATTCATACATACATAAGATACGAGCATATGATTCATACATACATACATGCATATGATTCATACATACATAAGTTACATACATATGATGCATACATACATAAGATACATGCACATAATTCATACATACATAAGATACATGCATATGATTCATACATACATAAGATACATGCATATGATTCATACATACATACATACATACATACGATACATGCATATGATTCATACATACATACATAAGTTACATACATATGATACATACTACATACATACATAAGATACATGCATATGATTCATACATACATAAGTTACATACATATGATACATACTACATACATACATAAGATACATGCATATGATTCATACATACATAAGATACATGCATATAATTTATACATACATAAGATACATGCATATGATTCATACATACATACATACGATACTTGCATACTGGGTGTGAGTTTTCCTTGCCCTTTGGTGGGTTCTTCCGAGGATGTTGTAGTCGTAATGATTTGTGCAGTCCTTTGAGACATTTGTGATTTGGGGCTATATAAATAAACATTGATTGATTGATTCATACATACATAGGATACATGCATATGATTCATACATGCATGTGAGTCATACATACATGCATATGATCCATACAGTACGTAAGATGCATGCATATGATTCATACATACATAAGATACAAGCATATGATTCATACATATACAAATAAGATACATGCATATGATTCATTCATACATACATACGTAAGATACATGTATATGATCCATACATACATAAGACACGTGCATATCATACATACATATATACATGGATACATAGATACATGTATATGATCCATACATACATAAATAAGATACATGCATATGATCCATACATACATAAGATACATGCATATGATTTATACATACATACATAAGATACATGCAAATTCTCCATACATTCATACATAAGATACATGTATATGATTCATACATACATACATACATAAGATACATGCATATGATCCATACATACATACATACATGCATATGATACATACATACTTACATACATTCATACATACATACATACATACATATATACATAAGATACAGGCATATGATCCATACATACATGAATAAGATACATGAATATGATCCATACATACATACATAAGATACATGAATATGATCCATACATACATACATGCGTATGATTTATACATACATACATAAGATACATGCATACATACATACATACATACATAAGATACATGCATATGATCCATACATACATACATACATAAGATACATGCATATGACCCATACATACATAAATAAGGTACAGGCATATGATTCATATATACATAAATAAGATACATGCGTATGATTCATACATACATAAATAAGATACATGCTTATGATTTATACATACATACATAAGATACATGTATATGATTTACACATACATACATAAGATACATGTATATGATTCATACATACATAAGCTACATGCATACGAACCATACATACATACATAAGCTACAGTACATGCATATGATCCATACATACATACAGTACATAAGAGACATGCATATGATCCATCCATACATACATAAATAAGATACATGCATATGATTCATACATACATACATAAGATACATGCAAATGAGTCATACATACATGCATAAATAAGATACATGCATATGATTCATACATACATGCATAAGATACATATATATGATTTATACATACATACATAAGATACATGCATATGATTCATACATAAGATACATGCATATTATTTATTTATATATATATATATATATATATATATATATATATATATATATATATATATATATATATGTGTGTGTATAAAACACCTTCAGTGTATTATCAGTAACAAATGTTGGTTGCCATAGGAAACCAGTCAAATGATCAAACATACGTCAACAGAGTTCTGCCACTTGTTGCTAGGCAGACTTCACAGGGAACGATGTAACTGCTCATAAGCCAATGAATGAATTTTCTGCTACAGGCCACGCCCACTGAGCATTGTCGTTGGGGACAGGAAGGTTCAAATTCTTCCAGAAGGGACATCCCTTCATTCCTGGAAATCAGGAGCCTTTTTTTTGGAAAATTATCAAATATATTTTGGAATTTGGGCTAGAGAAGGGTTTCTGTGGCTTCCAATGATTAGTCGCACCTTGAGGGGCAGGACCGCAGTTTTACTTGTGGACATCCTGGTGTGTTTGTGCACGTATGTGGCGTGCTCACATGCACGCACAAACAAACAAACACTCTCACGGAGATGTGGCTGTTTGGGAATCGGGTCCCCTCGGCTTCCTGAGGCCCCACCCTGCCTTTGCTCAGCACCTCTTTCACGTGGGAATGAGCCGCGGCGTGGAGGAAGAGCACACAATGGCACTTCCCACAATGCCACATTTACGGGCCCTACATGGGCCGCAGGAACAATCAGCCAATCAGACACTGTCAGGCCCCGGCCCCCGCTCAGACAATCATCAATTGTTGTCCAGGAGGAAGATCGGGGAAACAACAATCAGTCGCCTCGCTTAAGTGACTTTGCTTCATGTTGCCTTACAATCAGGGTCCGCTTCCTCCGCTGGGACCCCCGCGAGGGAAGGACTCCACTCACGGGGTGACCACGCAGGGGAAAATAAAGAATACCTCAAGAAACCCTTGGAGATTAAACACACACAAAATACATATTTGTATAAATATTAAAAGGTTGTGATATGTTTACAACGTCATCATTCAAAGCATCAACTTGGGGCATTTAACAGGGATAGTGGGTATTGCCTCTACTGCCCCCTAGTGGACACAAGGCGTGCGTGACTGCAGGTTCACAAGCGTCATAAAACTAACTGAATGGGGGAAATGCTGCAAATTCAAAATGCTGTTATCAAATAATCGCTGCAGCAATAAAAACAAATGCAAAAGAAAATGCTGCAAATGCCAAAACACACACACACACACACGCACACACACACACACACACACACACACACACACACCTAAAAAAACAAGTGACTGAGAGAAATTCTGCAAGTTTACCAAAATTAACCAGGCAACCAAGGGTGCTAGACCTGAGGAATATAGTCTTTAAATGCCTACTGAAATGAGATTTTCTTATTTAAATGGGGATAGCAGGTCCATTCTATGTGTCATACTTGATCATTTTGCGGTATTGCCATATTTTTGCTGAAAGGATTTAGTAGAGAACATCGACGATAAAGTTAGCAACTTTTGGTCACTAATAAAAAAGCCTTGCCTGTACCGGAAGTAGCAGACGATATGCGCGTGACGTCACGGGTTGTAGGGCTCCTCACCTCCTCACATTGTTTACAATCATGGCCACCAGCAACTAGAGCGATTCGGGCCAAGAAAGCGACAATTTCCCCATTAATTTGAGCGAGGATGAAAGATTTGTGGATGAGGATAGAGAGAGTGAAGGACTAGAAGAAAGGAAAAAAAAGACGAGGGCAGTAGGAGCGATTCAGATGTTATTAGACACATTGACTAGGATAATTCTGGAAAATCCCTTATCTGCTTATTGTGTTACTAGTGTTTTAGTGAGATTATATAGTCATACCTGAAAGTCGTAGGGGTGTGGGGACCGCCAGTGTCTCTGAGGGAAGCCACAGAAGAGCCAAGAAAGTCGCAGCTGCCTCTTTGACAGCTGCAGGAGGAACAACACAAGCTCCGCTCATGTTTACGGTAAGAGCCGACTTATTACCAGAATTTTGTCACCGAAACCTGCCGGTTGACATGTGGTAGAGAATCATGTTCGCTTGACCGCTCTGTTCCATATTAAAGCTTCACAACAAACAAGGAAACGCCCGCTGTGTTTGTGTTGCTACAGCCGGCCGCAATACACCGCTTTCCACCAACATCTTTCTTCTTTGTAGTCTCCATTATTAATTGAACAAATTGCAAAAGATTCAGCAACACATGTCCAGAATACTGTGTAATTATGCGATAAAAATAGACTACTTTTAGCCGTGAGCGGTGCTGGAAGAACATGTCTGCTACCACCGATGACGTCACACGACGTTTTCAACAGGATACTTAAAATTGCAATTTAGTAAACTAAAAAGGCCGTATTGGCATGTGTTGCAATGTTAATATTTCATCATTGATATATAAACTATCAGACTGCGTGGTCGGTAGTAGTGGCTTTCAGTAGGCCTTTAAATTTCATATTTTAAAGTATTAAAAAGTAACTGACTTTTAGCAACAAGTTAACTTTATGATAGCCCGGCTAACTGTTTGGGACTACTTGAAAATGAGCCAACTTGGCTGTCCTTCTTTAAAATACATTAACTCGACACTTGCAAGCCCGACTAACTTTCCAAAAACATGCTAACTTCCTACTAGCCTGGCTAACTCTTTGGTAGCATGGTTAATTTCATGGTAATTTTTTCGGTAGCTCGACTAACCCCCTGATAGTCCAACTTCTTGGTAGCCTTGCTAACGAATTGACAAAACTGGCTAACTTCCTGGTAGTCTGGCTAACTTCTTGGTAAGCCTAGCTAACTTCCTGGTAACCTGGCTAATTTCTTACTAACTTTGTGGTAGCCTCGCTGACGTCTTAGTAGCTTGGCTAACTTCCTGGTAGCCTGGCTAACTTACAGCTAACTACCCTGTATCTTTGCTAACTACCCTGTAGCCTGGCTAACTTTTTGGTATTCTGGCTAATTTCCTGGTAAACCTTGCTAACTTCTAGGTAGCCTTAGCTAACTTCCAGATCGTCTGGCTAACTTCCTGGTAGCCTGGCTATCTTCCTAGTAGCCTAGCTAACTTCTTGGTAAGTCTGGCTAACTTCTTACTAACTTTGTGGTGGCCTCGCTGACGTCTTAGTAGCTTGGCTAACTTCCTGGTAGCCTGGCTAACTTACTGCTAACTACGGCGTGGCGCAGTGGGAGAGTGGCCGTGCGCAACCCGAGGGGCCCTGGTTCAAATCCCACCTAGTACCAACCTCGTCACGTCCGTTGTGTCCTGAGCAAGACACTTCACCCTTGCTCCTGATGGGTACTGGTTGGCGCCTTGCATGGCAGCTCCCTCCATCAGTGTGTGAATGTGTGTGTGAATGGGTAAATGTGGAAGTAGTGTCAAAGCGCTTTGAGTACCTTGAAGGTAGAAAAGCGCTATACAAGTACAACCCATTTATCATTTATTTATTTACCCTGTATCTTTGCTAACTACCCTGTATCTTTGCTAATTACACTGTAGCTTGGCAAACTTTTTGGTATTCTGACTAATTTCCTGGTAAACCTTGCTTACTTTCTGTTAGCCTGGCAAACTTCCTTATCGCCTGGCTAACTTCCTGATCATCTGGCTAACTTCCTGATTGTCTGGCTAACTTCCTGATCATCTGGCTAACTTCCTGATCATCTGGCTAACTTCCTGATCGTCTGGCTATCTTCCTAGTAGCCTAGCTAACTTACAGCTAACTACCCTGTATCGTTGCAAACTATCGGGTAGCCTGGTTAACTTCCTGATAGCCTGGCTAACTTACTGCTAACTACCCTGTAGCCTGGCTAACGTTTTGGTATTCTGGCTAATTTCCTGGTAAACCTTGCTTACTTCCTGGTAGCGTGGCTAACTTTCTGATCGTCTGGCTAACTTCCTGGTAGCCTAGCTAACTTTCTGCTAACTTCTTGATAAACCTGGCTATCTTCCTGGTAGCCTAGCTAACTTTCTGCTAACTTCTTGATAAACCTGGCTATCTTCCTGGTAGCCTAGCTAACTTCCCGATCATCTGACCAACTTCTTGGCAAATCTGGCTATCTTCCTGGTAACCTAGCTAACTTTATGCTAACTTCTTGATAAACCTGGCTATCTTCCTGGTAGCCTAGCTAACTTTCTGCTAACATTTGGATAAGCCTGTCTGACTTCCTAGTATCCTGGCTAACTTCATGCTAACTTCCTAGCCGCCTGGCTAATGTCTTGGTAACCTGTCTAGCGTCTGTTTTGTCGGGAAACTTGCAGCATTTCTGTCATGCAGTTGTTGAGCTCATCAGGTGTACCATAATATTTTGATTGGCTTAAATTGTTATTATTTTTTCTTTTACCAATAATGTTAATCTATGTGTTCTACCTGTTTTATCAGGTAGAACAATGACATTGTCTCCCACTAGATGGCAGCAGTTATGTGTTCTAATCTACAGGATCTTTGACTAGCATTGTTGAAGCTGATGGTTAATATGTCAGTGAGTATTGAACAATATATATTACAGTATTTAATGAGTATTATTATCCTGTCAGCCTTGGCGCCTCCGGTGTTGCTCCTGAATTTAACGGACTGCACCGTCAACGTCAGCAGCTCAGTGACCCTGCACTGCCCCACCGAGGGCGTCCCCCACCCGACCGTCACATGGTACAAGAACCAAGGTGCTCTGCTGGCAGGATCAGGTAAAGATCCCAATCTTAATTGAAATCCTTTCTGAATCCGGTGTGTTCATGTGTGTCGCCTGTCTTGTGCAGGGATTGTCGTGTCGCCAGAGGAAGGCTCTCTTCATATTGGCCGCATCACCGTGGAGGACCAGGGTCTGTACACCTGCCAGGCGACCAATGAGAAGGGAGCTGCAGAGAGCTCCGCCTACATTTGGGTTAATAGTAAGTCCTCATTACAATGTAATATCTATTATGCACGTTACAAATGCAGGAAAATATCTATACATAAATACCATGCATTCATATACTAGCAATATTTGATATATACTATGATATCATTTAGTTATAGCTGTATCATTTTAAATCCGTATGCTTTTGATCGGTATCGGCGATACCTCGTTGATCGATTGATTAATTGAATCAAACTTTTATTATTAGATTGCACATTTCAGTACATATTTCATACAATTGACCACTGAATGGTAACACCCGAATAAGTTTTTCAACTTGTTTAAGTCGGGGTCCACGTTAATCAATTCATGGTAAGTTTTGGTTTGCCTGGTATCGTATTACTAAGACAATTTGGGATATCACGACCGTAATTTTCACCTGCTTATTCTTACACAATAATAATAATACAATAAAAATAAGAAACAGGAAATAAAGACAATACAAAGAAAATACACACATAAATAATACAAATACTACTAAAAAAAGAAGAAATCGTTAATAGTATAAAAAAATTCAAGCTGTGAGCAGCGTTGGAACAGGCCCCCGCACCCCTGTGCATTTCTGGGTTCACGCGAGTCGGCGGACTCACCACGTTGTATGTCCCTGAGATGTACGGCTTCAAAATTGGCAAAAAAACAGGCCTGTATTATGTATCAAGTTATTTGTCTCTGCGATATATACGGGTGTAAAAGTGGCGAAAAAGTTTATAATAGCATGTTAACGTTAACATGCGAACAGCCAGCATGTGTCCAGTACCAAGTTATATGACTAAGGTGCAGGGATTAAACATTGGCTAAAAACCTTAGCATGTGTTAAAGGCCTACTGAAATGAGATTTTCTTATTTAAACAGGGATAGCAGGTCCATTCTATGTGTCATACTTGACCATTTCACGATATTGCCATATTTTTGCTGAAAGGATTTAGTAGAGAACATCGACGATAAAGTTCGCAACTTTTGGTCGCTAATAAAAAACCCTTGCCTGTACCGGAAGTAGCAGACGGTGTGCGCGTGACGTCACGGGTTGTAGAGCTCCTCACATCCTCACATTGTTTACAAACATGGCCACCAGCAGCGAGAGCGATTCGGACCGAGAAAGCGACGATTTCCCCATTAATTTGAGCGAGGATGAAAGATTTGTGGATGAGGATAGTGAGAGTGAAGGACTAGGAAAAAAAAAAAAAAGACAGGGCAGTGGGAGCGATTCAGATGTTATTAGACACATTCACCGGTACTCTGATAATTCTGGAAAATCCCTTATCTGCTTATTGTGTCACTAGTGTTTTAGTGAGATTATATAGTCGTACCTGAAAGTCGGAGGGGTCTGGCCACGGGTGTGGTGACCGCCAGTGTTTCTGAGGGAAGCCACGTTTCTCAATGACGCGAAGCAAAGGCAGCCGGTTAGGCCAGGCTGAGCTTGTTTTTCCCCTCGTCCTCGGTGGAAGTATCCCACGTTCGGGGGCGGCCGGTCGGAGGAGGCAAGAGAGTCCGCAGCTGCCTCTTTGACAGGTACACGAGGAACGACGCAAGCTCCGCTCATATCTACGGTAAGAGCCGACTTATTCCCACAATTTTCTCACAGAAACCAGCCGGTTGACATGTGGTAGAGAACCATGTTCGCTTGACCGCTCTGTTACATAGTAAAGTTTCACCTTCGGGAATGTAAACAAGGAAACACCGGCTGTGTTTGTGTTGCTAAAAGCGCCCGCAATATACCGCTTCCCACCTACATCTTTCTTCTTTGATGTCTCCATTATTAATTGAACAGATTGCAAAAGATTCAGCAACACAGATGTCCAGAATACTGTGTAATTATGCGATTAATATAGCTGAGATAGGGCTGGTACAAAATGTCCGCTACAATCCGTGACGACACGCGCACGCCTCATCATACGCGTCATCATACTGCGACGTTTTTCAACAGGATACTTCGCGCGGAATTTAAAATTGCAATTTAGTAAACTAAAAAGGCCGTATTGGCATGTGTTGCAATGTTAAGATTTCGTCATTGATATATAAACTATCAGACTGCGTGGTCGGTAGTAGTGGCTTTCAGTAGGCCTTTAAGTACCAAGTTATATGTCATTGAGGTATACGGCTGTAAAAAAAAGTAAAAAAAAAAGTTAGCAGGCTAACAGCCAGCATGTGTCAACTATCAAGTTGTATGACTAAGGTGTACCGCTTCAAAATTGGTTCCAAAAGTTACAATGCAAATATTAGCATGCCAACAGTTTGCATATGTCAGTATTAAGTTGTGGGACAGGAACATTAGCTAAAGAAGTTAGCATTCTAATGATTAATTGGTAACAGCTAGCATGTGTCAAGTAGCAAGATATATGACAGAGGTGTACAGCTTCAAATTTGGCTAAACATGTCATCATTTGCCAAGTACCAATTTATATGCTTCGTCGTAGTGGTCCATCCATCCATCCATTTTCTACCGCTTATTCCCTTTGGGGTTGCGGGGGGCGCTGGTGCCTATCTCAGCTACAATCAGGCGGAAGGCGGTGTACACCTTGGACAAGTTTCCACCTCATTACAGGGCCAACACAGATAGACAGACAACATTCACACTCACATTCACACACTAGGGCCAATTTAGTGTTGCCAATCAACCTATCCCCAGGTGCATGTCTTTGGAAGTGGGAGGAAGCTGGAGTACCCGGAGGGAACCCACCTAGTCACGGGGAGGACATGCAAACTCCACACAGAAATTGAACCCAGGACTACTCAGGACATTGGTATTGTGAGGCAGATGCACTAACCCCTCTACCACCGTGCTGCCGAAAATAGGCTTAAAAAAGTTAGCATACTAGCACCGAG
The DNA here is from genome assembly GCF_033978795.1 of Nerophis ophidion. NCBI lineage: Eukaryota > Metazoa > Chordata > Actinopteri > Syngnathiformes > Syngnathidae > Nerophis > Nerophis ophidion. Next base: position 11,114,314 of record NC_084625.1, read on the forward strand.
CATGTGTCAATTACCAAGTTATATGACTGAGGTGTACAGCTTTAAAATTGGCTATAAAAGTTAGCATGTGTCAAGTATCAAGTTGTTTAAATTTGAGGTGTACAGCTGCAAAATTAGCTAAAATGTTGGCATGCTTGCGATTTTCGCGATGAAACTGGTGGGACGGGACCATTTTTTACTAATTTTAAAGGGGGCGCTCGACAGCAAATTTTCAAAATTCCGTGATTGATCGCCAAAATATACAATTTTCCATCCATCCATCCATCTTCTTCCGCTTATCCGAGGTCTGGTCGTGGGGGCAGCAGCCTAAGCAGGGAAGCCCAGACTTCCCTCTCCCCAGCCACTTCGTCTAGCTCTTCCCGGGGGATCCCGAGGCGTTCCCAGGCCAGCCGGGAGATATAGTCTTCCCAACGTGTCCTGGGTCTTCCCTGTGGCCTCCTACCGGTTGGACGTGCCCTAAACACCTCCCTCGGGAGGCGTTCGGGTGGCATCCTGACCAGATGCCTGAACCAGCTCATCTGGCTCCTTTCCATGTGGAGGAGCAGCAGCTTTACTTTGAGTCCCTCCCGTATGACAGAGCTTCTCACCCTATCTCTAAGGGAGAGCCCCGCCACCCGGCGGAGGAAACTCATTTCGGCCGCTTGTACCCGTGATCTTGTCCTTTCGGTCATAACCCAAAGCTCATGACCATAGGTGAGGATGGGAACGTAGATCGACCGGTAAATTGAGAGCTTTGCCTTCCGGCTCAGCTCCTTCTTCACCATAACGGATCGATACAAGGTCATACAATACAATTTTGAGTAATGATAATATTTAAATGAGCAGTTTCAATCTAGCCCTTGGGCTGCTGGGAACCTAATTATTCATAATAAAAGTGCCAGTCTGAAAATACCAATAAATGTAACAAAAGTACTACTAATACTGTTCCTCCCCTCTGTTGCTAGATATCTCGAGATATACGTTGTAATATGTACCGTATTTTTCGGATTATAAGTCGCTCCGGAGTATACGTCGCACCGGCCGAAAATGCATAATAATGAAGGAAAAAAATATTTATACGTCGCATTTTGGGGGAAATTTATTTGATAAAATCCAACACCAAGAATAGACATTTGAAAGGCAATTTAAAATAAATAAAGAATAGTGAACAACAGGCTGAATAAGTGTACGTTATATGAGGCATAAATAACCAACGGAGAAGGTGCCTGGTATGTTAACGTAACATATTATGGTAAGAGTCATTTAAATAACTATAACATATAGAACATGCTATACGTTTACCAAACAATCTGTCACACCTAATCGCTAAATCCCATGAAATTTTCTTCCCATGTCGCTTCTAAACAACTCTGCCAACTCCAAATGTATGCGCCGCTTCCTTTTGTCGTTTTTTGCTGCATATTTCACTACGTCCAGCTTGTAATCTGCAGTACATGATTTCCTTTTCGGTGCCATTTTTGTTCAGCTCTTCTCAGTTTTTATAAATTACCGCCAACGATGAAATGATCCATTTTAATAGCTACGGCAGTAGCATATAGCATATAGTAGTTAGCATTCCATGACCCACAATGCACTTCTGCCATGACCCTCCCCCACCGAATTCTTATTGGTTGACGTTTGTGTGACGATTGCTGACATTTTCTTCATCTTTTCCGTGAATTAGATAAATAATATTATTTGATATTTTACAATAATGTGTTAATAATTTCACACATAAGTCACTCCGGAGTATATGTCGCACCCCCGGCCAAACTATTAAAAAACTGTGACTTATAGTCCGAAAAATACGGTATATGTGCTTTGCTATGGAGGTTTTTTCCACTCTAGACTGGGCCCCCAGTCTAGATTGCATTTTTTTACTCATCGTTCCCCATCGTTTTACCTTTTTCCCCATCTTTTACGGGGCGCCTTGAGGCGACCCATCAGTGTTCCTGTTGTGTAACCCTCTACACTGTTTGTTTGTCTAATCTTGAACGGGTTTGTGCTGAAAACAAAGTTTCGTTGTACCTATCCTATTATGTGCAGATGTATCTGAGGCGTCCTCCATGGAGATTCCCACCCTGGCCTGCACCTGTGTGGTGGCCACCTTGCTCTGGCTTCTCCTGACGCTGCTGATCCGAAAACTCCGACAGGTGTGACGACGAGAGCGACGACGTGTTTGCTCGCTAGCTAACGCGTGTATTTTTCTTGGCGCTCCGTGAAGCCCAAGCGCTCCCACAGCAAAGCAGGGTACCTGTCCATCATGGTGGACTCAGCAGGCCCTCCACCGGAGGAACGGGGGGACAGGCTCCACTATGACCCCAAGCAGTGGGAGTTCCCCAGAGAACGCCTTAAATTAGGTAAATAAAAAAAGATGCTTTGTTTCCTGAATGATGCCAAGAATGTAATCAGAGGATGTATTAAGATCACACAAGAGATATTGCAACTTTCTCATAGGTCTTATCAGGTTATCACTGGGAGGGACTGTCAATCAGTCTTCTTGTCTTTGTCTCACTAATGAAGCAGACTGTGGGCGTGTGCGCGCTGTTTACTGACACTAATCAGACCCGTCCTGGATGAGCGATGACATATCAATAACCACCATGTTGTCTTGTGTCCATGTCCCACCCAGGAAAGAATCTGGGCCGCGGAGCATTCGGTAAGGTGGTGCAAGCATCTGCCTTTGGGATCGACGGCGCCTCCAGCTGCAGGACGGTGGCGGTGAAGATGCTCAAAGGTACAACAACAACAGGGTTTGCAGTAGTTTTGCAAGTATTGTCGGTCTTCAGACATTTTTGTTTTTGTCTTTGTCCACCAGAGGGCGCCACTGTCAGCGAGCATAAAGCTCTGATGACTGAGCTGAAAATTCTTAAGCACATTGGACAACATCTCAATGTTGTCAATCTGCTGGGAGCCTGCACCAAACCTGGAGGTCAGTGTCACTACAAACATGGACACTGTGGCCATTGGGAAGTAGGGTTGTTGGAATTGGAGTTAGGTGTGGGGTTATCTCTGGGATATATATGTAGATAGTACTTTATTGAATGTATGTACTACAAACATGGACACCGTGGCCATTGGGAAGTAGGGTTATTGGAATTGGAGTTAGGTTTGGGAATATTTCTGGGATATATATGTAGATAGATAGATAGATAGATAGATAGTACTTTATTGAATGTATGTACTACAAACATGGACACCGTGGCCATTGGGAAGTAGGGTTGTTGGAATTGGAGTTAGGTTTGGGATTATTTCTGGGATATATATGTAGATAGATAGATAGATAGTACTTTATTGAATGTATGTACTACAAACATGGACACCGTGGCCATTGGGAAGTAGGGTTGTTGGAATTGGAGTTAGGTTTGGGATTATCTCTGGGATATATAGATAGATAGATAGATAGTCCTTTATTGAATGTATGTATATAAATGTATAAATATGTATGTCTATATATATTTTATATATATGTGTGTGTATGTATGTATATATATATATATGTATGTGTATGTATATATATGTATGTACATTTATATGTATTAGAGATGCACGGTTTGCGGTCTCATCCGCGGAGTCCGCAGATAAACCGCGGGTCGGGCAGGTGACATGACGAAAATATAGATTTTAAATAGATTCGGGTGGGTGGCGGTTGAACCATTTAGAAATATTTGATATACAGGGTTCAGGGATCGGTAACCTTTACCGTTCAAAGAGCCATTTTGGACCCGTGTCACAAAGAGAAGAAGACAATAGGAAACGTAAACATTCTCAAGAATGTCTGCCGGCAGTCACCCAGATAATAAGTATTAGGACGTGCTATGAAGCCTTTGCCTTTGACGCCTTCTACAACATTTACAATCTACTTGCCAGTCCAGCAATATGTTGTGTGTGGCTTCTGCAGCCACACGCACACGACTGCAAGGCAAACTGGGTGATTCAGAGTACACTAATGGTTGTGATACAAACAATTTTAACACTCTTACTCATGGCTGCACAGGAAGGAATGAATGAAACGTTTGTACACAGAGACATATTTGTTGGCAAATAGAGAGGTTTGAAAATGGATGTTCCAATGTAAAGCATGTACAACTAGGGAACCATGACAAACCACAGAAAATCTCCCCGCAGTTCGTAGCTCCGTTTTTTTTTACATTTAAATGATTGTAAAATGGTGATTTATAACTGCACTTTGATGAACTCACGGACGGGGGATACTGCTTGTCACCGACCGATGAGAAGCAAACTCCCTGGCTAAAATGCTAACATGAATACCATTTTAACGATGGAAGAACAGGAAGTAAACACGCTTAAACATGTTTTTCATTATCATTAAAAAATATGTAAGATTGTCCTATCCTTATGCAGAACATTTGACTTGTGATTCCAAGTATGTGTGTAACTCTTTCTGTATTTTAGGCCCGCTCATGATCATCGTGGAGTTCTGTCGATATGGAAACCTCTCCAGCTTCCTGAAGAGCAAACGGGAGGTGTACGTGCACAACAGGGTGAGTGAGTGCGCTTCCGCAAACATGCGAGCAGAAATCCCTGCTTGCACAACACTGATGACAAAAAAATGGCAAAATCATTCAGTGTAAAAGTCACTTCTGCAATCTTGTATTTTTTTTAACTTTAAAGCTCTTATCTGGCTCCCTAAGCTTCAGGTTTACTTCCCTAAAATGTCGTCTGACAAGTTGCTAAAGATCGAAAAATTTCGATTTCTCATCACCAACCACAACAAGCCTAATTTGGATGACATGGTTTGAACTTGTGCTGCTCCAGTCCATGTTAATACAACAATACAAATTAGGAAATTATTCATTGTTTTTAAGCACTTTATGAAAGTCATTTTTCTGTTTGTTTTTTCACTTTCGTAATATTATCGTGCTTGTAGCTGTGCTGCGTTGTAGACAGATGGTAGCGACAAGCACCTGCTAGCTCACCTCACTTCTTTTATCCACTTGAAGTGCAGTGTTCGGAAAAACTGTGTTACATACTTTTACTAGCAACGAGTAGTCAAATTCCTTACTTTTATGTATGTTAAAAGACAGTTATCGTAACTTTACACGCTACTTTTGATGTGATTGACAACCACAACCATTGGTCAACAAGACAGAATCAGAAGCACAGCAAGTAACTTTTTAGAAGTGAAAGCAACACGCAACACCACTGAAATGAACGTGATATCATATTGGCAGAGGCAACATCACACAGCAAACAATGTGTAAGTACACTCATACTTACTACTACGAGGGAACAGGGAACAACAAATCAATGATTGAAGTGAGAAGCTTGCAGTTGTACAATAGCCCATGTGTGAACATGTAGACCACAACCATGGAAGCACATTTAGTCTTTTTTTTTTTTTTACGAGTGCTAAGACAATCCAGTCAAAAGAGTCATCAAAGCTGCCCTCGCTCACTACCCGAAAACTGTCACTGCTAAACAAAAAATACTGCTGACACGTCAAATGGCAATAGGCATCGCCTCTTAGAGACACATACACACACTCTGCTCTCATGGAACATCTCCCAACTGCACATGCCAGATATTTGAAGTTAGTTTTTTTTAAATGTACCAAATTATTCGTACAATAAGGCTCATCAAAGTAGTCGTATTGGAATTTTTTTCCTACATTTAAAATACTTCCTTGTGGTCTACATAACTTGTAATGGTGGTTAGTTGTTGCATAGATTACGTTTTACAGACCATCTTCGAGCCCCTTTCTGACCGTCTCTTCAGGATGTGCCATTTAGTGGGCAGGTCTTTTTACTTGCCTCTACCTGGACAGCGTCTTTTCCCCATCATCTGTAGTTTTTAGCGCTTCCATAACGAGTCTACTGAGAGATATACAGTGATGGGAATTTTCCGCGTATCCGCGGAATTCCGCCGATTTTGGCGCCGCCAGGGTCATTTCTGTGAATAAATCCGGGGAGAAAATTATAGGTAGGGTTAGGTACTCTTAGTTTTTGGCTCTGCGCTGACCTAGTTATCAGTACAAGGCAGAGAATTCCCGCGAAAAATATGATGCCAATGTGTGAAGGCACCAGATTGGCTAGCTCTACTATCAGCTGACAACATCAACCAATGACATTGCCCGTTATAGCATCTGCCCGCGTCGTTTGCCGACAATATCTAGTCTCTGATCCTCAATTATTGTGAGCGTTTCTGAACTTGTATTCTGTTTATATTGGTTGTGGTTATCGGCGACTAATCTGGAAAGAAAACACAGTAGCTCTCAATTAACACGTTTCTTTATTGACAAAACAGTTTCAGACATGGTTAAGCTTATTCAAGATGGGAATGCTTCATTAGCAAAAGATATCGATAAGGGCGTGAGAAACAAGTGGAACTGGGAATGGCTCGATATATCTATCAAACTGAAGGTGAAGATTAACAACAATATCGTAGAAGTAGACGAACTGATCAGCGATTTCATTGCAAAGTGCGATGAACCGGGACGTGCTTATATTGCAAGGACATTGTGAACTATGGATCTCGGGGAAAGGTGGCACTCTTTGACCACGCGAAATCGGCAAAGGATCTATGTAAAGTGAGTTTACGGAGAAGAATTCTGGTTAATCCATTTGTAGGCCTATTTTTGTCTATAATCCAAAAGTGTGCAAGAATTTAAAATATGTGTAAACTTGTATACATAAATTTCATCACATGATACATTTTTATGAAAATATTTGCTAATAAATGTGAAATTTTGGTCAGGAGAATATTGTTAGATTTTGACTCAAAATAGCAGGAAATGCATCCTAAGCTTACATAGATTTCCAAATTTTTAGCAGGCACAGGGTGCTCTCGCGTGCGGCCGCAAAGCGGTGTTTTAGGATTAAAAAGTTTTCAGCTGATTTTGTAAATCTTCATTCCCATCCCTGGATACTAGTTAGCAGGCTACGCTACTTTGTATTAGAAACGGCAACCGTATAAGATGAATGCCCCACAAAGTTAAAAGTTAAAGTTAAAGTACCAATGATTGTCACACAATTATTCTCTGCATTTGACCCATCACCCTTGATCTCCTCGGGAGTTGAGGGGAGGGGAACAGTGGGCAGCAGCGGTGGCTGCGCCCGGGAATCATTTTTGGTGATTTAACCCCCAATTGCAACCCTTGATGCTGAGTATCAAGCAGGGAGGTGATGGGTCCCATTTTTATAGTCTTTGGTATGACTCGGCCGGGGTTTGAACTCACAAGCTATCGATCTCAGAGCAGACACTCTAACCACTAGGCCACTGAGTAGGTTAGACTACAAGAGGATACAGAAAAAGGAGGAGTTTATTAACGACAATGGCTGACGCATGCAAATTTTTAAGACTTAGTCAGATCCCAAATACAGGTACCAATAAGTAAGGAAAGTTTGCTTTGCATAATATTATGAAAAAAGATTTTTCCTGATAGGTGCCATTTTGGGTTCCTTATACACACTTCATAATAATACCGTATGTTGAAGCACAGTACGCCTGACTTTGGTAGACATAATGTTCTGTGTTCCATTAAGCTGTGCGGCATCGTAGCTTACCAAAGTTGTACTAAAACATTTTCTGATGCTCTATATTCTCAAAGACACATCAAAGTTTTGGTTTTGCTTGCTTGCATCATTTATTGAAGAAGCGTCAACCTGCCGTGCACATGTACCTCTTATGTGTGATCGCTATGGAAAATCTGCTTCGCACAACCTCAATTGATACGTACACTAGGCGCAAGGGGTTATTTAGGCGCAGTGTCCATTTGTAACCCAAATGAAAGGATTTGAAAAATACGTTCATAAATGCATTCATTATTTTCCATAGTTAAATACATTTATGAATGAGTAATTATGTTTATAATTTAATTACTAACAAGTAACCTTAATTACTTTGTAAAATAACAATTGTAATGTAGCATTTAAGATAGAAAGTCATAATGTACATAATAAATGTTTTCAAAAACTTGAAATCAAATTTCTTCCATGAGTGCAATCAGAGGAAATGTGTGACTGTTCACTGGATTCTTACTGGATTCTGTAGAAGAAACGTATGTAAATATTTTTTTTTTCCTCTCAGGGGATGCAAATAAATGGAGAAAAGACTGCAACGATAAGATTACTCTTTAAAGACGGTAAGACACGACACTAGTCACATAAAAAAGTATTTTTAGTGTATTTACAATATTAATGTGAATATTTATGTGTTTTTTGCTTCAGTTGACATTCGGCCCTCCAACGCTCCTCCTTTGTTTCTGGAGGACCTCATCTCCTTCAGCTTCCAGGTGGCAAGAGGAATGCAGTTCCTGGCCTCTCGCAAGGTAATACAAATAATCTCATCGTGCTCTGCAAAAATATAGATTAGGATCATATAAAACATGATATAATCAAAAATGAAATATGGCCATAATTGAAAAGTCATCATGCACAACAAGTGTAAAAACTCCTTTTTCTGAGGAGTGCGTGAAAAAGTGGAACATGCTCAGTGACCACATGATCTAAAAAACATATAGTGTCTGGTCGTTTGTAAGCTGTTTGTTTACATGCTTGTTTTTAATTATTTTTGCTATTTGGGCTTATTAGACCCTAATTACAATAAAAACTAAGACTCATCTTTTGATATGATGTCCTTAGTCCGTAAGTACACAACCGTGTACTTCATGTTTAGTGACATGCTAATTCTTCTTTTTATGCTTTTTTTTCTCCAAATTCCATTGTATGTTATACTCTTCTGACACCACCAGATGGCAGTATAAGTGTCCACATAAATGGCCATAAGACCCCAATTCAGGAGTGTACACAATTTTGGAAATAAGAGCTAAAAGGTGCTGTCCTCGCATGTGGCCACTAAGCCTTTAGGAATAAAAATAAAATATGATAAAATGTATTATTTTAGAGTGCATGCTTCTCATGTCACTAGCGACTTGTATACATAAACTACATCAGGAGGTTACCGATGGCCACGCTTAACTTTGCAAAATACACACGCCGGCAGCTACCGGACATTCCAGGATACAAAGTGCACCAAGTTTTTTTTAAAAATACATACTTCACACACAACGGTATAGAAAATGTAGTAAATGTTTATTTACATACCTTAATTGTTTTCAAAACAATGTCTGTAGCACGGCAGTAAAACGGTTGATAAAACAAAACAGAAATCATCGTCATGGACCAGCAAGCTGGTGAAAGGGAAACAATAGAAAAAGAAAGTGATTGTAAGTTAATAATACTAACAGACACTTATCTTGTTAGAATATTTGCTAATGCTAACAACGCTAGCTTGTTTACATTAAGATTGCACGTACCGATATGCATGAAAACACTCCTACAGACATCACACATGAGACGATTAAGTAAGTATGAATTGTTTTAGTTGTAAAACTCACAAATGTTGCCTAGGGTGATGAAGAATCCTTTCGAGCAGAAATGCTATGGACGAACAGTAGACGAAATGGTATATAGTTCCGGTTTAAGGCACGAAACAAAGTACGTTTTCACCTCGTTGTAGCTGCAGTTAGCGAACTCGTCCAAAAGATGGCGCCATAGCACAAACTAACACCTTTTTAATTGTCAGTTAAAGGCCTACTGAAATGAGATTTTATTATTTAAACAGGGATAGCAGGTCCATTCTATGTGTAATACTTGATAATTTCGCGATATTGCCATATTTTTGCTGAAAGGATTTAGTAGAGAAAATCTACGATAAAGTTCGCAACTTTTGGTCGCTAACAGAAAAGCCCTGCCTTTAACGGAAGTCGCAGACGATTATGTCACCCGTTGATGGCTCCTCACATCCTCCAACAAAAAGAGCTATTCAGACCGAGAAAACGACAACTTCCCCATTAATTTGAGCGAGGATGAAAGATTCATGTTTGAGGATATTGATAGCGACGGACTAGAAAAAAAAAAGAAAGAAAATCTACTTAAAAAAACTACGCGATTGCATTGGGACGGATTCAGATGTTTTAGACACATTTACTAGGATAATTCTGGGAAATCCCTTATCTTTCTATTGTGTTGCTAGTTTTTTAGTGAGTTGAATAGTACCTGATAGTCGGAGGGGTGTGTTCACGGGTGTCTTGAGGCCAGTGTCTGATGGAAGTCGACGACACACGCTCAGCTGCTCTCCGGTAAGTGGCGACTTTTTACCACAATTTTCTCACCAAAAACTGCTAGTTGACAAGTGGTCGGGATCCATGTTCGCTTGACCGCTCTGATCCATAGTAAAGCTTCACCTCCGGGAATTTTAAACAAGGAATCACCGTGTGTTTGTGTGGCTAAAGTTTCCCAACTCCATCTTTCTACTTTGACTTCTCCATTATTAATTGAACAAATAGCAAAAGATTCAGCAACACAGATGTCCAAAATACTGTGTAATTATGCCGTTAAAGCAGACGACTTTTAGCTGTGCGCAGCGCTAATATTTCCTAACAGTCCGTGACGTCACGCGTACACGTCATCATTCAGAGACGTTTTCAACAAGAAACTCTCAGGAAATTTAAAATTGCAATTTAGTAAACTAAAAAGGCCGTATTGGCATGTGTTGCAATGTTAATATTTCATCATTGATATATAAACTATCACACTGCGTGGTCGGTAGTAGTGGGTTTCAGTAGGCCTTTAAAAAATATTTGTTGAATACAAAACATTAATGGCCTTTTTAGCGAAAATAAAAATCCATGAATTAGCCGCACCGTTTCATTAGCAGCAGGGTACAAAGCGTGGGAAAAAAGTAGTGGCTTCTAGCCCGAAAAATACAGTGATTAGTTTTGGCGACTGAAGGACACAGTGATGACTTGAAGAGAGGTTTGCATTCGAGTGACCTTTATTTTCTGACGTGGCCTGCAGTGTATACACAGAGACCTGGCGGCACGCAATGTCCTCCTGTCAGACAACCACGTGGTGAAGATCTGTGACTTTGGACTGGCCAGAGACATCTACAAAGACCCGGACTACGTCCGCAAGGGAGATGTGAGTACATTTGCAGGAATCTCTCGTTGAGCGCATCTAATTGCTTGTGGGCCTGACCGTGGTAATTAAGGTTCATGAAGTAGGATTCCTATTTAAACATGAATACTTCCACAGCTCGCAGCTTTTCTTCTTTTCCATAAATGTCCCTGTTAGTGAATTTGTCTTCTTCGCCTCTCGTATTTCAAGAGGATTCACTCTGTACATTCCTCCCAGCACCTGAGCATTTGTTTAAAAGCAGAATTAAACAGAGTGAATGCTCTTGTCAGTCAATACCGAATTTTTCGGATTATAAATCGCTCCGGAGTATAAATTGCACCGGCCGAAAATGCATAATAAAGAAAAGATATAAGTCGCACCAGAGTATAAGTCGCATTTTCGGGGGAAATTTATTTGATAAAATCCAACAGCAAGAACAGACATTTGAAAGGCAATTTTAAATAAATAAAGAATAGTGAACAACAAGTTGAATAAGTGTACGTTATATGACGCATAATTAACGAACTGAGACCGTGCCTGGTATGTTAACGTAACATATTTTGGTAAGAGTCATTCAAATAACTAACATATAGAACATGCTATACCTTTACCAAACAATCTGTCACTCCTAATCACTAAATCTGATCAAATCTTCCTCTGTGTCGCTTCTAAATAATATTATTTGATATTTTAAGGTAATGTGTTAATAATTTCACATATAAGTCGCACCCCTGGCCAAACTATGAAAAAACTGCGACTTATAATCCAAAAAATAGGGTACAATCTTTGTGTCTGTGGGTAAAGGTGGGATGACCAGACGTAGAATCATTGCATAATGTAGGATCATGTAAACCTGTATTCTGTATGTTGTCGACAGTTGGGGGCGCTGTTCTGTCAGTTGCGGCCAACAGTGCCATTAGTTTGAGGAAAAGCATTTATGATAAGAAGAAATTAAATTTAGTATTTTTATAAAACATAGTAACCTACAAATGCTTGCAAGATAAAATTTTTACACATAAAAGTCGATTTATGAATAACCCACATTGGTTGAAAATTATTATTGACATATATACGTCAATATATTATATATATATATATATATATATATATATATATATATATATATATATATATATATATATATATATATATATATATATATATATATATATATATATATATATATATATATATATATATATATATATATATACATACATACATACATACATACATACATACATACATACATACATACACACACATACACATCTGTGTGCAGTTTGCATGTTCTCCCCGTGACTGCGTGGGTTCCCTCCGGTACTCCGGCTTCCTCCCACCTCCAAAGACATGCACTTGGGGATAGGTTGATTGGCAACATTAAATTGGCCCTAGTTTGTGAATGTGAGTGTGAATGTTGTCAGTCTCTTATCCATGTATACTTATCCATGTATACATGTATACTTATCCATGTATACATGTATAATTATCCATGTATACATATATACTTATCAATGTATACATGTATACTTATCCATGTATACTTATCCATGTATACATGTATACTTATCCATGTATACATGTATACTTATCCATGTATACTTATCCATGTATACATGTATACTTATCCACGTATACAAGTATACCTATCCATGTATACATGTATACTTATACATGTATACGTATCCATGTATACTTATCCATGTATACTTATCCATGTATACATGTATACTTATCCATGTATACATGTATACTTATCCATGTATACTTATCCATGTATACATGTATACTTATCCATGTATACATGTATACTTATCCTTGTATACATGTATACTTATCCATGTATACATGTATACTTATCCATGTATACATGTATACTTATCCATGTATACATGTATACTTATCCATGTATACATGTATACTTATCCATGTATACTTATCCATGTATACATGTATACTTATCCACGTATACATGTGTACTTATCCATGTATACATGTATACTTATCCATGTATACATATATACTAATACATGTGTACTTATCCATGTATACAAGTATACTTATCCATGTATACAAGTATACCTATACATGTATACTTATCCATGTATACATGTATACTTATCCATGTATAAATGGATACTAATCCATGTATACATGGATACTCATCCATGTATACTTATCCATGTATACAAGTATACATGTATACTTATCCATGTATACATGAATACTTATCCATGTATACTTATCCATGTATTCATGTATTTTTACCCATGTATACATGGATACGTATCCATGTTTACATGGACAAGTAACCATGTATACATGGATACTTATCCATGGATACATGTATACTTATCCATGTATACAAGTATACTTATCCATGTATACAAGTATACTTATCCATGTATACATGTATACTTATCCATGGATACATGTATACTTATCCATGTATACAAGTATACTTATCCATGTATACATGTATACTTATCCATGTATACAAGTATCCATGTATACTTATCCATGTATACGTATCCATGTATACTTATCCATGTATACATGTATACTTATCCATGTATACTTATCCATGTATACGTATCCATGTATACATGGTTACTTGTCCATGTATCCATGTATACATGTATACGTATCCATGTATACATGTATACTTATCCATGTATACGTATCCATGTATACCTATCCATGTATACATGTATACTTATACATGTATGCATGTATAAGTATCCATGTATACATGGATACTTATACATGGATACAAGTATACTTATCCATGCCTACATGGATACTTATCCATGTATACTTATCCATGTATACGTATCCATGTATACATGGTTACTTGTCCATGTATCCATGTATATTTATCCATGCATACATGTATACGTATCCATGTATACATGTATACTTATCCATGTATACGTATCCATGTATACTTATCCATGTATACATGTATACTTATCCACGTATACAAGTATACCTATCCATGTATACGTATACATGTATACTTATACATGTATACGTATCCATGTATACTTATCCATGTATACGTATCCATGTATACTTATCCATGTATACGTATCCATGTATACTTATCCATGTATACATGTATACTTATCCATGTATACGTATCCATGTATACATGGTTACTTGTCCATGTATCCATGTATACGTATCCATGTATACAAGTATACTTATCCATGTATACGTATCCATGTATACGTATCCATGTATACATGTATACTTATCCATGTATAAATGGATACTAATCCATGTATACATGGATACTCATCCATGTATACTTATCCATGTATACAAGTATACATGTATACTTATCCATGTATACATGGATACTTATCCATGTATACTTATCCATGTATTCATGTATTTTTACCCATGTATACATGGATACGTATCCATGTTTACATGGACAAGTAACCATGTATACATGGATACTTATCCATGTATACAAGTATACTTATCCATGTATACGTATCCATGTATACGTATCCATGTATACATGTATACTTATCCATGTATAAATGGATACTAATCCATGTATACATGGATACTCATCCATGTATACTTATCCATGTATACAAGTATACATGTATACTTATCCATGTATACATGGATACTTATCCATGTATACTTATCCATGTATTCATGTATTTTTACCCATGTATACATGGATACGTATCCATGTTTACATGGACAAGTAACCATGTATACATGGATACTTATCCATGGATACATGTATACTTATCCATGTATACAAGTATACTTATCCATGTATACAAGTATACTTATCCATGTATACATGTATACTTATCCATGGATACATGTATACTTATCCATGTATACAAGTATACTTATCCATGTATACATGTATACTTATCCATGTATACAAGTATCCATGTATACTTATCCATGTATACGTATCCATGTATACTTATACATGTATACTTATCCATGTATACTTATCCATGTATACGTATCCATGTATACATGGTTACTTGTCCATGTATCCATGTATACGTATCCATGTATACATGTATACTTATCCATGTATACGTATCCATGTATACCTATCCATGTATACATGTATACTTATACATGTATGCATGTATAAGTATCCATGTATACATGGATACTTATACATGGATACAAGTATACTTATCCATGCCTACATGGATACTTATCCATGTATACGTATCCATGTATACATGGTTACTTGTCCATGTATCCATGTATATTTATCCATGCATACATGTATACGTATCCATGTATACATGTATACTTATCCATGTATACGTATCCATGTATACTTATCCATGTATACATGTATACTTATCCACGTATACAAGTATACCTATCCATGTATACGTATACATGTATACTTATACATGTATACGTATCCATGTATACTTATCCATGTATACGTATCCATGTATACTTATCCATGTATACGTATCCATGTATACTTATCCATGTATACGTATCCATGTATACTTATCCATGTATACATGTATACTTATCCATGTATACGTATCCATGTATACATGGTTACTTGTCCATGTATCCATGTATACATGTATACGTATCCATGTATACGTATCCATGTATACATGTATACTTATACATGTATACTTATCCATGTATACATGGATACTTATACATGGATACAAGTATACTTATCCATGTATACAAGTATACTTATCCATGTATACAAGTATACTTATCCATGTATACAAGTATACTTATACATGTATACTTATACATGTATACTTATCCATGTATACGTATCCATGTATACATATACATGTATACTTATCCATGTATACGTATGCATGTATACATGGTTACTTATCCATGTATACTTATATACTAATACATGTATACTTATCCATGTATACAAGTATACCTATCCATGTATACAAGTATACTTATCCATGTATACAAGTATACCTGTATACTTATCCATGTATTCATGTATACTTATCCATGTATACATGTATACTTATCCATGTATACTTATCCATGTATACATGTATACTTATCCATGTAAACATGGATACTTATACATGGATACTTATCATGTATACTTATTCATGTATACATGTATACTTATCCATGTATACTTATCCATGTATACATGTATACTTATAAATGTATACATGTATACTTATCCATGTATACATGGATACTTATCCATTATACATGGATACTTATCCATGTATACATGGATACTTATCCATGTATACATGGATACTTATCCATGTATACATGTATACTTATCCATGTATACGTGTATACTTATCCATGTATACATGTCCATGTATACATGGATACTTATCAATGTATTTTTATCCATGTATACATGGAAAAGTATCCATGTATAGATGTATACTTATATATTTATACATGGATACTTATCCTTGTATCCATGTATACTTATTCATGTATACTAATCCATGTATTCATGTATTTTTATCCATGTATACATGGATAAGTATCCATGTATAGATGTATACTTATATATTTATACATGGATACTTATCCTTGTATCCATGTATACTTATTCATGTATACATGTATACTTATCCATGTATACATGTATACTTATCCATGTATACATGTATACTTATAAATGTATACAAGTATACTTATCCATGTATACATGGATACTTATCCATTATACATGGATACTTATCCATGTATACATGTATACTTATCCATGTATACGTGTATACTTATCCATGTATACATGTCCATGTATACATGGATACTTATCAATGTATTTTTATCCATGTATACATGGAAAAGTATCCATGTATACTTATCCATGTAATTTTACCCATGTATACATGGATACTCATCCATGTATACATGGATACTTATCCATGTATACTAATCCATGTATTCATGTATTTTTATCCATGTATACATGGATAAGTATCCATGTATAGATGTATACTTATATATTTATACATGGATACTTATCCTTGTATCCATGGATACTTATCCATGGATACATGGATACTTATCCATGGATACATGGATACTTATCCATGTATACATGGATACTTATCCATGTATTCATGGTTACTTATCCATGTATACTTAACCATGTACTCATGTATTTTTACCCATGTGTACACGGATAAGTATCCATGTATACATGGTTACTTGTCCATGTATACATGTATACTTATCCATGTAAACTTATCCATGTATACTTAAAAATGTATACTTGTACATGTATACTTGTACATGTATACTTATACATGTATACATGTATACTTATCCATGTATACATGTATACTTATAAATGTATACAAGTATACTTATCCATGTATACATGGATACTTATCCATTATACATGGATACTTATCCATGTATACATGGATACTTATCCATGTATACATGTATACTTATCCATGTATACGTGTATACTTATCCATGTATACATGTCCATGTATACATGGATACTTATCAATGTATTTTTATCCATGTATACATGGAAAAGTATCCATGTATACTTATCCATGTAATTTTACCCATGTATACATGGATACTCATCCATGTATACATGGATACTTATCCATGTATACTAATCCATGTATTCATGTATTTTTATCCATGTATACATGGATAAGTATCCATGTATAGATGTATACTTATATATTTATACATGGATACTTATCCTTGTATCCATGTATACTTATTCATGTATACATGTATACTTATCCATGTATACATGTATACTTATCCATGTATACATGTATACTTATAAATGTATACAAGTATACTTATCCATGTATACATGGATACTTATCCATTATACATGGATACTTATCCATGTATACATGTATACTTATCCATGTATACGTGTATACTTATCCATGTATACATGTCCATGTATACATGGATACTTATCAATGTATTTTTATCCATGTATACATGGAAAAGTATCCATGTATACTTATCCATGTAATTTTACCCATGTATACATGGATACTCATCCATGTATACATGGATACTTATCCATGTATACTAATCCATGTATTCATGTATTTTTATCCATGTATACATGGATAAGTATCCATGTATAGATGTATACTTATATATTTATACATGGATACTTATCCTTGTATCCATGGATACTTATCCATGGATACATGGATACTTATCCATGGATACATGGATACTTATCCATGTATACATGGATACTTATCCATGTATTCATGGTTACTTATCCATGTATACTTAACCATGTACTCATGTATTTTTACCCATGTGTACACGGATAAGTATCCATGTATACATGGTTACTTGTCCATGTATACATGTATACTTATCCATGTAAACTTATCCATGTATACTTAAAAATGTATACTTGTACATGTATACTTGTACATGTATACTTATACATGTATACATGTATACTTATCCATGTATACATGTATACTTATAAATGTATACAAGTATACTTATCCATGTATACATGGATACTTATCCATTATACATGGATACTTATCCATGTATACATGGATACTTATCCATGTATACATGTATACTTATCCATGTATACGTGTATACTTATCCATGTATACATGTCCATGTATACATGGATACTTATCAATGTATTTTTATCCATGTATACATGGAAAAGTATCCATGTATACTTATCCATGTAATTTTACCCATGTATACATGGATACTCATCCATGTATACATGGATACTTATCCATGTATACTAATCCATGTATTCATGTATTTTTATCCATGTATACATGGATAAGTATCCATGTATAGATGTATACTTATATATTTATACATGGATACTTATCCTTGTATCCATGGATACTTATCCATGGATACATGGATACTTATCCATGGTTACATGGATACTTATCCATGTATACATGGATACTTATCCATGTATTCATGGTTACTTATCCATGTATACTTAACCATGTACTCATGTATTTTTACCCATGTGTACACGGATAAGTATCCATGTATACATGGTTACTTGTCCATGTATACATGTATACTTATCCATGTAAACTTATCCATGTATACTTAAAAATGTATACTTGTACATGTATACTTGTACATGTATACTTATACATGTATACTAATCCGTGTATACTTATCCATGTATACACGTATACATGTATAAGTATACATGTATACTTATCCATGTATACACGTATACATGTATAAGTATACATGTATACTTGTACATGTATACTTATACATGTATACTAATCCGTGTATACTTATCCATGTATACACGTATACATGGATAAGTATACATGTATACATATATGAGTATACATGTATTAGTATACGAGTATACATGGATAAATATACATGTATACATATATGAGTGTACATATATTAGTGTATGTGTATTCATTGATAAGTATACATGTATACATGGTTACTTGTCCATGTATACATGGTTACTTGTCCATGTATACATGGTTACTTCTCCATGTATACTTATCCATGTATACATGTATACTTCTCCATGTATACTTCTCCATGTATACTTATCCATGTATACTTATCCATGTATACATGTATCCATGTATACTTATCCATGTATACATGGATAAGTATACATGGATACTTATCCATGTATACATGGATGAGTATCCATGTATACATAGGTAAAAATACATGAATACATGGATAAGTATACATAGATAGGTATCCATGTATACAAGGATAAGTATCCATGTATACATGGTTACTTTTCCATGTATACATGGGTAAAAATACATGAATACATGGATAAGTATCCATGTATACATGGTTACTTATCCATGTATACATGGGTAAAAATACATGGATACTTATCCATGTATTCATGTATTTTTACCCATGTATACATGGAAAAGTAACCATGTATACATGGATACTTATCCTTGTATACATGGATACCTATCTATGTATACTTATTCATGTATTCATGTATTTTTACCTATGTATACATGGATACTCATCCATGTATACATGGATAAGTATACATGGAGAAGTAACCATGTATACATGGACAAGTAACCATGTATACATGGAGAAGTAACCATGTATACATGGACAAGTAACCATGTATACATGTATACTTATCAATGAATACACATACACTAATATATGTACACTCATATATGTATACATGTATATTTATCCATGTATACTCGTATACTAATACATGTATACTCATATAGGTATACATGTATACTTATCCATGTATACGTGTATACATGGATAAGTATACACGGATTAGTATACATGTATAAGTATACATGTACAAGTATACATGTATACTTATACATGTATACGTGTATACATGGATAAGTATACACGGATTAGTATACATGTATAAGTATACATGTACAAGTATACATGTACAAGTATACATGTACAAGTATACATGTTTAAGTATACTACATGGATAAGTTTACATGGATAAGTATACATGTATACATGGACAAGTAACCATGTATACATGGATACTTATCCGTGTACACATGGGTAAAAATACATGAGTACATGGTTAAGTATACATGGATAAGTAACCATGTATACATGGATAAGTATACATGTATCCATGGATAAGTATCCATGTATCCATGGATAAGTATCCATGGATACAAGGATAAGTATCCATGTATAAATATATAAGTATACATCTATACATGGATACTTATCCATGTATACATGGATAAAAATACATGAATACATGGATTAGTATACATGGATAAGTATCCATGTATACATGGATGAGTATCCATGTATACATGGGTAAAATTACATGGATAAGTATACATGGATACTTTTCCATGTATACATGGATAAAAATACATTGATAAGTATCCATGTATACATGGATAAGTATACACGTATACATGGATAAGTATACACGTATACATGGATAAGTATACACGTATACATGGATAAGTATACATGTATAAGTATACATGTATACATGGATAAGTATACATGTATACATGGATAAGTATCCATGTATACATGGTTACTTGTCCATGTATACATGGTTACTTGTCCAAGTATACATGGGTAAAAATACATGAATACATGGATAAGTATACATGGTTACTTGTCCATGTATACATGGATACTTATCCATGTAAACATGGATAAGTATCCATCTATACATGGATACTTATCCATGTATACATGGATAAAAATACATGAATACATGGATTAGTATACATGGATAAGTATCCATGTATACATGGATGAGTTTACATGGATAAGTATACATGTATACATGGACAAGTATCCATGTATACATGGTTACTTTTCCATGTATACATGGTTACTTGTCCAAGTATACATGGGTAAAAATACATGAATACATGGATAAGTATACATGGTTACTTGTCCATGTATACATGGATACTTATCCATGTAAACATGGATAAGTATCCATCTATACATGGATACTTATCCATGTATACATGGATAAAAATACATGAATACATGGATTAGTATACATGGATAAGTATCCATGTATACATGGATGAGTATCCATGTATACATGGGTAAAATTACATGGATAAGTATACATGGATACTTTTCCATGTATACATGGATAAAAATACATTGATAAGTATCCATGTATACATGGACATGTATACATGGATAAGTATACACGTATACATGGATAAGTATACACGTATACATGGATAAGTATACACGTATACATGGATAAGTATACATGTATACATGGATAAGTATACATGTACAAGTATACATGTATACATGGATAAGTATACATGTATAAGTATACATGTATACATGGATAAGTATACATGTATACATGGATAAGTATACATGTATACATGGATAAGTTTACATGGATAAGTATACATGTATACATGGACAAGTATCCATGTATACATGGTTACTTGTCCATGTATACATGGTTACTTGTCCAAGTATACATGGGTGAAAATACATGAATACATGGATAAGTATACATGGTTACTTGTCCATGTATACATGGATACTTATCCATGTAAACATGGATAAGTATCCATGTATACATGGATAAGTATCCATGTATTTTTACCCATGTATACATGGATAAGTATCCATGTATACATGGACAAGTAACCATGCATACATGGATACTTATCCATGTATACATGGATAAGTATAGATGTATACATGGATAAGTATCCATGTATACATGTATACATGGATAAGTATCCATGTATACATGGATAAGTATAGATGTATACATGGATAAGTATCCATGTATACATGTATACATGGATAAGTATCCATGTATACATGGATACTTATCCATGTATACTTATCCATGTATACATGGATAAGTATCCATGCATACATGGATACTTATCCATGTATACATGGATAAGTATAGATGTATACATGGATAAGTATCCATGTATACATGTATACATGGATAAGTATCCATGTATACATGGATAAGTATCCATGTATACATGTATACATGGATAAGTATCCATGTATACATGGATACTTATCCATGTATACTTATCCATGTATACATGGATAAGTATCCATGTATAAATGGTTACTTGTCCATGTATACATGGATACTTATCCATGTATACATGGGTAAAACTACATGAATACATGGATACGTATACATGGATACTTATCCATGTATTTTGATCCATGTATACATGGATATGTATACATGGACAAGTAACCATGCATACATGGACAAGTAACCATGTACGTATACATGGATACTTATCCATGGTTACTTGTCCATGTATACATGGCTACTTATCCATGTATACACGGTTACTTATCCATGTATACATTGATAAAAATACATGGATAAGTTGACATGGATAAGTATCCATGTACACATGGATAAGTATCCATGTACACATGGACAAGTAACCATGTATACATGGATACTTGTCCATGTATACATGGATACTCGTCCATGTATACATGGACAAGTATCCATGTATAAATGGACAAGTATCCATGTATGCATGGTTACTTGTCCATGTGTGCATGGACAAGTATACATGGAAAAGTATCTATGTATACAAGGATGAGTATCCATGTATACATGGTTACTTGTCCATGTATACATGGATACTTATCCATGTATACATGGATACTTATCCATGTATACATGGATACTTTTCCATGTATACATGGATACTTTTCCATGTATACATGGGTAAAAATACATGAATACATGGATAAGTATCCATGGATAAGTATCCATGTATACAAGGATAAGTATACATGTATACATGGTTACTTGTCCATGTATACATGGTTACTTGTCCATGTATACATGGTTACTTGTCCATGTATACATGGTTACTTGTCCATGTATACATGGATACTTTTCCATGTATACATGGATACTTTTCCATGTATACATGGGTAAAAATACATGAATACATGGATAAGTATCCATGGAGAAGTATCCATGTATACATGGATACTTTTCCATGTATACATGGGTAAAAATACATGAATACATGGATAAGGATCCATGTTTACATGGATATGTATACATGGACAAGTAACCATGTATACATGGATAAGTATCCATGTATACATGGATACGTATACATGAATAAGTATACATGGATAAGTATACAAGTATACATGGATGAGTATCCATGTATACATGGATAAGTATACATGGATACTTATCCATGTATACATGGATGAGTATCCATGTATACATGGATAAATATACATGGATACTTATCCATGTATACATGGATGAGTATCCATGTATACATGGATAAATATACATGGATACTTATCCATGTATACATGGATGAGTATCCATGTATACATGGATGAGTATCCATGTATACATGGATGAGTATCCATGTATACATGGATGAGTATCCATGTATACATGGATGAGTATCCATGTATACATAGGTAAAAATACATGAATACATGGATAAGTATACATGTATACATGGTTACTTGTCCATGTATACATGGGTACTTATCAATGTATACATGGATACTTTTCCATGTATACATGGGTAAAAATACATGAATAAGTATCCATGGATAAGTATCCATGTATACAAGGATAAGTATCCATGTATACATGGTTACTTGTCCATGTATACATGGTTACTTGTCCATGTATACATGGATACTTATCCATGTATACATGGATACTTTTCCATGTATACATGGGTAAAAATACATGAATACATGGATAAGTATCCATGGATAAGTATCCATGTATACATGGATAAATATCCATGTATACATGGATACTTTTCCATGTATACATGGATAAATATCCATGTATACATGGATACTTTTCCATGTATACATGGGTAAAAATACATGAATACATGGATAAGGATCCATGTTTACATGGATATGTATACATGGACAAGTAACCATGTATACATGGACAAGTATCCATGTATACATGGATAAGTATACATGTATACATGGATAAGTATACATGGATAAGTATCCATGTATATATGGATACGTATACATGAATAAGTATACAAGTATACATGGAAAAGTATCCATGTATACATGGATAAGTATACATGGATACTTATCCATGTATACATGGATGAGTATCCATGTATACATAGGTAAAAATACATGAATACATGGATAAGTATACATAGATAGGTATCCATGTATACAAGGATAAGTATCCATGTATACATGGTTACTTTTCCATGTATACATGGGTAAAAATACATGAATACATGGATAAGTATCCATGGATAAGTATCCATGTATACATGGATACTTTTCCATGTATACATGGGTAAAAATACATGAATACATGGATAAGTATCCATGGATAAGTATCCATGTGTACATGGATAAGTATCCATGTGTACATGGATAAGTATCCATGTGTACATGGATAAGTATCCATGTGTACATGGATAAGTATCCATGTGTACATGGATAAGTATCCATGTGTACATGGATAAGTATCCATGTGTACATGGATAAGTATCCATGTGTACATGGATAAGTATCCATGTGTACATGTATAAGTATCCATGTGTACATGTATAAGTATACATGTATACATGGATAAGTATACATGTATACATGGATAAGTATACATGTATACATGGATACTTATCCATGTATACATGGTTAAGCATCCATGTGTACATGGTTAAGTATACATGTATACATGGATAAGTATACATGTATACATGGATAAGTATACATGTATACATGGATAAGTATACATGTATACATGGATAAGTATACATGTATACATGGATAAGTATACATGTATACATGGATAAGTATACATGTATACATGGATAAGTATACATGGAGAAGTATACATGTATACATGGATAAGTATACATGGACAAGTAACCATGTATACATGGACAAGTAACCATGTATACATGTATACTTATCAATGAATACACATACACTAATATATGTACACTCATATATGTATACATGTATATTTATCCATGTATACTCGTATACTAATACATGTATACTCATATATGTATACATGTATACTTATCCATGTATACGTGTATACATGGATAAGTATACACGGATTAGTATACATGGATAAGTATACTACATGGATAAGTATACATGTAAACATGTATAAGTATACATGTAAACATGTATAAGTATACATGTAAACATGTATAAGAATACATGTATAAGTATCCATGTGTACATGGATAAGTATCCATGTGTACATGGATAAGTATCCATGTGTACATGGATAAGTATCCATGTGTACATGGATAAGTATCCATGTGTACATGGATAAGTATCCATGTATAAGTATACATGTATACATGGATAAGTATACATGTATACATGGATACTTATCCATGTATACATGGTTAAGCATCCATGTATACATGGTTAAGCATCCATGTGTACATGGTTAAGCATACATGTATACATGGATAAGTATACATGTATACATGGATAAGTATACATGTATACATGGATAAGTATACATGTATACATGGATAAGTATACATGTATACATGGATAAGTATACATGTATACATGGATAAGTATACATGGAGAAGTATACATGTATACATGGATAAGTATACATGGACAAGTAACCATGTATACATGGACAAGTAACCATGTATACATGTATACTTATCAATGAATACACATACACTAATATATGTACACTCATATATGTATACATGTATATTTATCCATGTATACTCGTATACTAATACATGTATACTCATATATGTATACATGTATACTTATCCATGTATACGTGTATACATGGATAAGTATACACGGATTAGTATACATGGATAAGTATACTACATGGATAAGTATACATGTAAACATGTATAAGTATACATGTAAACATGTATAAGAATACATGTATAAGTATCCATGTGTACATGGATAAGTATCCATGTGTATATGGATAAGTATCCATGTGTATATGGATAAGTATCCATGTGTACATGGATAAGTATCCATGTGTACATGGATAAGTATCCATGTGTACATGGATAAGTATCCATGTGTACATGGATAAGTATACATGTATAAGTATACATGTATACATGGATACTTATCCATGTATACATGGTTAAGCATCCATGTGTACATGGTTAAGAATACATGTGTACATGGATAAGTATACATGTATACATGGATAAGTATACATGTATACATGGATAAGTATACATGTATACATGGATAAGTATACATGTATACATGGATAAGTATACATGTATACATGGATAAGTATACATGTATACATGGATAAGTATACATGTATACATGGATAAGTATACATGTATACATGGATAAGTATACATGTATACATGGATAAGTATACATGTATACATGGATAAGTATACATGGAGAAGTATACATGTATACATGGATAAGTATACATGGAGAAGTATACATGTATACATGGAGAAGTAACCATGTATACATGGACAAGTAACCATGTATACATGGACAAGTAACCATGTATACATGTATACTTATCAATGAATACACATACACTAATATATGTACACTCATATATGTATACATGTATATTTATCCATGTATACTCGTATACTAATACATGTATACTCATATATGTATACATGTATACTTATCCATGTATACATGTATACGTGTATACATGGATAAGTATACATGTATAAGTATACATGTACAAGTATACTTGTATACTTATCCATGTATACATGTATACGTGTATACATGGATAAGTATACACGGATTAGTATACATGTATAAGTATACATGTTTAAGTATACATGGATAAGTATACTACATGGATAAGTTTACATGGATAAGTATACATGTATACATGGACAAGTAACCATGTATACATGGATACTTATCCGTGTACACATGGGTAAAAATACATGAGAACATGGTTAAGTATACATGGATAAGTAACCATGAATACATGGATAAGTATCCATGTATCCATGGATAAGTATCCATGTATCCATGGATAAGTATCCATGTATCCATGGATAAGTATCCATGTATCCATGGATAAGTATCCATGGATACATGGATAAGTATCCATGTATAGATGGATAAGTATCTATCTATACATGGATAAGTATCCATCTATACATGGATAAGTATCCATCTATACATGGATAAGTATCCATCTATACATGGATAAGTATCCATGTATACATGGATAAGTATCCATCTATACATGGCTACTTGTCCATGTATACATGGATAAAAATACATGAATACATGGATAAAAATACATGAATACATGGATAAGTATACATGGATAAGTATCCATGTATCCATGGATAAGTATCCATGTATACATGGATAAGTATCCATGTATACATGGATAAGTATCCATGTATAAATAGATAAGTATACATCTATACATGGATACTTATCCATGGATACTTATCCATGTATACATGGATAAAAATACATGAATACATGAATTAGTATACATGGATAAGTATCCATGTATACATGGATAAAAATACATGAATACATGGATTAGTATACATGGATAAGTATCCATGTATACATGGATGATTATCCATGTATACATGGGTAAAATTACATGGATAAGTATACATGGATACTTTTCCATGTATACATGGATAAAAATACATGGATAAGTATCCATGTATACATGGACATGTATACATGGATAAGTATACACGTATACATGGATAAGTATACACGTATACATGGATAAGTATACACGTATACATGGATAAGTATACACGTATACATGGATAAGTATACACGTATACATGGATAAGTATACATGTATACATGGATAAGTATACATGTATAAGTTTACATGGATAAGTATACATGTATACATGGACAAGTATACATGTATACATGGACAAGTATCCATGTATACATGGATAAGTATCCATGTATACATGGATAAGTATCCATGGATAAGTATCCATGTATAAATAGATAAGTATACATCTATACATGGATACTTATCCATGTATACATGGATAAGTATACATGGATAAGTATCCATGTATACATGGATACGTATCCATGTATACATGGATACGTATCCATGTATACATGGATACGTATCCATGTATACATGGATACGTATCCATGTATACATGGATAAGTATCCATGTATACATGGATAAGTATCCATGTATACATGGATAAGTATCCATGTATAGATGGATAAGTATCTATCTATACATGGATAAGTATCCATCTATACATGGATAAGTATCCATCTATACATGGATAAGTATCCATCTATACATGGATAAGTATCCATGTATACATGGATAAGTATCCATCTATACATGGCTACTTGTCCATGTATACATGGATAAAAATACATGAATACATGGATAAAAATACATGAATACATGGATAAGTATACATGGATAAGTATCCATGTATCCATGGATAAGTATCCATGTATACATGGATAAGTATCCATGTATACATGGATAAGTATCCATGTATAAATAGATAAGTATACATCTATACATGGATACTTATCCATGGATACTTATCCATGTATACATGGATAAAAATACATGAATACATGAATTAGTATACATGGATAAGTATCCATGTATACATGGGTAAAAATACATGGATAAGTATACATGGATACTTTTCCATGTATACATGGATAAGTATACATGGATAAGTATACATGGATAAGTATCCATGTATACATGGATAAGTATACATGGATAAGTATACATGGATAAGTATACATGTATACATGGATAAGTATATATGTATACATGGATAAGTATACATGTATACATGGATAAGTATACATGTATACATGGATAAGTATACATGGACAAGTAACCATGTATACATGGACAAGTAACCATGTATACTTATCCATGTATACATGAATACTTATCCATGAATACACATACACTAATATATGTACACTCATACATGTATACTTGTATACATGTATATTTATCCATGTATACACGTATACTAATACATGTATACACATATATGTATACATGTATACTTGTATACATGTATATTTATCCATGTATACACGTATACTAATACATGTATACTCATATATGTATACATGTATACTTATCCATGTATACATGTATACGTGTATACATGGATAAGTATACACGGATTAGTATACATGTATAAGTATACATGTACAAGTATACATGGACAAGTATACATGGACAAGTATACATGGACAAGTAACCATGTATACATGGATACTTATCCGTGTATACATGGGTAAAAATACATGAGTACATGGATAAGTATACATGGATACTTATCCATGCATAGATGGATAAGTATCCATGTATACATGGATAAGTATCCATCTATACATGGATAAGTATCCATGTATACATGGATAAGTATCCATGTATAAATAGATAAGTATACATCTATACATGGATACTTATCCATGGATACTTATCCATGTATACATGGATAAAAATACATGAATACATGAATTAGTATACATGGATAAGTATCCATGTATACATGGGTAAAAATACATGGATAAGTATACATGGATACTTTTCCATGTATACATGGATAAGTATACATGGATAAGTATCCATGTATACATGGATAAGTATACATGGATAAGTATCCATGTATACATGGATAAGTATACATGGATAAGTATACATGTATACATGGATAAGTATACATGTATACATGGATAAGTATACATGTATACATGGATAAGTATACATGGATAAGTATACATGTATACATGGATAAGTATACATGTATACATGGATAAGTATACATGTATACATGGACAAGTAACCATGTATACATGGACAAGTAACCATGTATACATGGACAAGTAACCATGTATACATGGACAAGTAACCATGTATACTTATCCATGTATACATGAATACTTATCCATGAATACACATACACTAATATATGTACACTCATACATGTATACTTGTATACATGTATATTTATCCATGTATACACGTATACTAATACATGTATACACATATATGTATACATGTATACTTGTATACATGTATATTTATCCATGTATACACGTATACTAATACATGTATACTCATATATGTATACATGTATACTTATCCATGTATACATGTATACGTGTATCCATCGATAAGTATACACGGATTAGTATACATGTATAAGTATACATGTACAAGTATACATGGACAAGTAACCATGTATACATGGATACTTATCCGTGTATACATGGGTAAAAATACATGAGTACATGGATAAGTATACATGGATACTTATCCATGCATAGATGGATAAGTATCCATGTATACATGGATAAGTATCCATCTATACATGGATAAGTATCCATCTATACATGGTTACTTGTCCATGTATACATGGTTACTTGTCCATGTATACATGGATAGAAATACATGAATACATGGATAAGTATACATGGATAAGTATCCATGTATACATGGATAAGTATACATGTATACATGGATAAGTATACATATATACATGGACAAGTATACATGAATAACTTTACATTTATAAATTGATTAGTATACATGTATAAATGGATAAGTATCCATCTATACATGGATAAGTATCCATCTATACATGGATAAGTGTCCATGTATACATGGTTACTTGTCCATGTATGTACATGGTTATTTGTCCATGTATATACATGGTTACTTGTCCATGTATACAAGTATACTTATACATGTATACTAATCCATGTATACTTATCCATGTATACACGTATACATGTATACTTATCCATGTCTACTTATCCATGTCTACATGTATACTCATACGTGTATACATGGATAAGTACACATGCATAAATATACATGTATAAGTATACATGTAAACGTGTATAAGTATACATGTATACATGGATAAGTATACATGGCTAAGCATACATGTATACATGGCTAAATATACATGTATACATGGCTATGTATACATGGCTAAGCATACATGTATACATGGGTAAGTATACATGGCTTAGTATACATGTATACATGGCTAAGTATACATGTATACATGGCTAAGTATACATGTATACATGGCTAAGTATACATGTATACATGACTAAGTATACATGTAAACGTGTATAAGTATACATGGCTAAGTATACATGTATACATGGCTAAGTATACATGTATACATGACTAAGTATACATGTAAACGTGTATAAGTATACATGTATACATGGATAAGTATACATGGCTAAGGATACATGTATACATGGCTAAATATACATGTATACATGGCTATGTATACATGGCTAAGTATACATGGCTAAGTATACATGTATACATGGGTAAGTATACATGGCTTAGTATATATGTATACATGGCTAAGTATACATGTATACATGGCTAAGTATACATGTATACATGACTAAGTATACATGTAAACGTATATAAGTATACATGGATAAGTATACGTGTATACATGGATAAGTATACATGTATAAGTATACATGTAAACGTGTATAAGTATACATGGATAAGTATACGTGTATACATGGATAAGTATACATGTATAAGTATACATGTAAACATGTATAAGTATACATGTAAACATGTATAAGCATACATGTATAAGTATACATGTATACATGGCTAAGAACACATGTATACATGGCTAAGAATACATGTATACATGACTAAGTATACATGTATACAGGGATAAGTGTCCATGT
Source organism: Nerophis ophidion (assembly GCF_033978795.1). Lineage (NCBI taxonomy): Eukaryota > Metazoa > Chordata > Actinopteri > Syngnathiformes > Syngnathidae > Nerophis > Nerophis ophidion. The sequence goes on from NC_084625.1 coordinate 11,146,474, forward strand.
ATACATGGATAAGTATACATGTATACTTATACATGTATACTTATACACGTATACTTATACACGTATATTTATACATGTATACTTATACATGTATAAGTATACATGTATAAGTATACATGTATAAGTATACATGTATACTTATGCATGTATAAGTATACATGTATAAGTATACATGTATAAGTATACATGTATACTTATACATGCATAAGTATAGATGTATACATGTATAATTATACATGTATACTTATACATGTATAATTATACATGTATACTTATACATGTATACATGTATACTTATGCATGTATAAGTAGAGAGTGAAACAGACTGGACAAGTTGGTAGAGAAGGCCAGGAATGTGGTGGGAGTGGAGCTAGAGTCTGGCGGTGGTGTCAGACAGGAGAAGTCTAGCAAAACTCCCAGCCATTATGGACAACACCTCCCACCCACTACACTCGGACCTTGCGGAGAGAATGAGCACGTTCAGTGGAAGGCTCAGACTCCCAAAATGTAACACGGAACGACACAGGAGGTCCTTCATAAATACAGCCATCAGACTGTATAATGCATATGTTCCTTCTTGACTGCACTTAAATGTAGAATATATTTATATTATTCATATATTATATTTATAATATACGTCAAATATTATTATTATTATTATTGTTTATTGTGAGCGAACTGTGGTGCTGAATTTCCCCCAGGGATAAATAAAATACAATAGTCTATTTTCTTTAAGTATACATGTATAAGCATACATGTATACTTATATATATATATATATATATATATATATATATATATATATATATATATATATATATATATATATAGACACACACACACACATACATATATTCCAGATGAGTTGGGAATTTTTTTTAGATGTAAATATAAACAGAATACAATGATTTGCAAATCATTTTCAACCCGTATTCAGTTGAATATGCTACAAAGACAACATATTTGATGTTCAAACTGATAAACATTTTTTTTTTTGCAAATAATCATTAACTTTTGAATTTGATGCCAGCAACACGTGACAAAGAAGTTAGGAAAGGTGGCAATAAATACTGATAAAGTTGAGGAATGCTCATCAAACACTTATATGGAACATCACACAGGTGTGCAGGCTAATTGGGAACAGGTGGGTGCCATGATTGGGTATAAAAGCATCTTCCATGAAATGCTAAATAATTCACAAACAAGGATGGACCGAGGGTCACCAAATTGTAAGCAAATTGTTGAACAGTTTTAGAACAATATTTCTCAACGAGCTATTGCAAGGAATTTAGGGATTTTACCATCAATGGTCCGTAAAATCATCAAAAGGTTCAGCGAATCTGGAGAAATCACTGCACGTAAGTGATATTACGAACCTTTGATCCCTCAGGCGGTACTGCATCAAAAACCGACAGTGTGTAAAGGATATCACCACCTGGGCTCAGGATCCCTTTATAAAACCACTGTCAGGAACTACAGATGGTCGCTACATCTGTAAGTGCAAGTTAAAACTCTACTATGCAAAGCCAAAGCCATTTATCAACAACACCCTGAAACGCCGCCGGTTTGGCTGGGCTCGAGCTCACCTAAGATGGACTGATGCAAAGTGGAAAAGTGTTCTGTGGTCTGACGAGTCCACATTTCAAATTATATTTGGAAACAGAGGACGTGGTGTCCTCCAGAACAAAGAGGAAAATAACTATTCGGGTTGTTATTGGCGCAAAGTTCAAAAGCCAGCATCTGTGAAGGTATGGGGGTGTATTAGTGCCCAAGGCATGGGTAACTTACACATCTGTGAAAGTACCATTTATGCTGGATGGTCCATACAGGTTTTGGAGCAACATATGTTGTCATCCAAGCAACGTTATCATGGACGCCCCTGCTTATTTCAGCAAGACAATGCCAAGCCACGTAATACAACAGCGTGGCTTCGTAGTAAAAGAGTGCGGGTACTTTCCTGGCCCGCCTGCAGTCCAGACCTGTCTCCCATCGAAAATGTGTGGCGCATTATGAAGCGTAAAATACGACAGCGGAGAACCCGGACTGTTGAACAACTAAAGCTCTTTATAAAAACAAGAATGAGAAAGAATTCCACTTTCAAAGCTGCAACAATTAGTTTCCTCAGTTCCCAAACGTTTATTGAGTGTTGTTAAAAGAAAAGGTGATGTAACACAGTGGTGAACATGCCCTTTCCCAACTACTTTGTCACGTGAAATTCTACGTTAATTACTTGCCAAAAAAAATTAAGTTTATGAGATTGAACATCAAATATCTTGTCTTTGTAGTGCATTCAACTGAATATGGGTTGAAAAGGATTTGCGAATCATTGTATTCCGTTTATATTTACATCTAACACAATTTCCCAACTCATATGGAAATGGGGTTTGTACATATACACACACACACACCTACATATATATTTATATAAATATATATATATATATATATATATACACACACACACACACACACACACACATATATATAAAAACATATATGTGTATATATACATATATATATGTGTGTGTATATTATATATATATATATACATATATATATATACATACACACACACACATTATATATATATATATTAAATTTAATAATTATTTGGTATTCTATTGTATTGTCTCTATTTTACTAATACTGTCTAAAGATGCTAAATTGCGTTTGACGTGCTTCAATTGATCTGTACATTTTCAATATGTATCCATTGTGTGATCAATTGTAATATATATATATATATATATATATATATATATATATGTATAGTTTCAAAGGTAACACTGCAGCTTTAGCAACACTATATACCATCGCTGGTCATGTTTTACTGAAGCAAATGGTCCTGAATAATTCTTCACAATTTTGAACTTCTGGTACAATAGGTTGTGATTTTTACACCTGGCAACACTGGGAGCAGCAACAGCGCCTCAAACACTGCAAGGTGACAAAAATATCCAACAATTATGCTGTATTTGTTGGAAAGTGACAGCAGCAAAAAAAGACATTAAAACAAGTTGCCCGACACACTTTCTCCAACTGGGGGAAAAAACTGCACTTGAAGATGTTTACCATGAATTGATTAACGTGGACCCCGGCTTAAACAAGTTGAAAAACTTATTCGGGTGTTACCATTTAGTGGTCAATTGTACGGAATATGTACTGAACTGTGCAATCTACTAATAAAAGTATCAATCAATCAATCAATGTTTATAAAGGTGCAATTTTTGCTAACAGAGCTTGAGTGCATATTATTTGTACTTGTTAGCAAAGTTCAACTTGACCTAATTGCTGGATTATGATTACATGAGTGCTTCATTTGCTCTCGGAAGAATGCGGACAATATCAGCAAGAATTTGCTGGACAAAATGCATCATTTCTGTATCTATTATGATCACAAGACAAATACTGTCATGTGAAGAACACTTCAAAGAATATATGTAAATAAAAAACATCACCTTGTCACTGTGCTCTGATTGGCTGACAGGCCCGCCTGCCTCTGAAGTGGATGTCTCCAGAGTCCATCTTTGACAAGGTGTTCACCACACAAAGTGACGTGTGGTCCTTTGGCGTTCTCCTCTGGGAGATCTTCTCTCTGGGTAAGAGCGCTCACTCCCCGGGGAGTCCTGTGCTGGCGGTGCATATAACGCCACGGGTGTCCACTAGGAGCGTCCCCATACCCCGGTCTCCACATCGACGAGGACTTCTGCCACAGACTGAAGGCAGGAACCAGGATGGGAGCGCCGGAGTACAGCACAGCTGACATGTGAGGAAGATGACATGTCATAAATGTCGACCTTGTGTGAGTTATTGTGTGTGTGTGTGTGTGTGTAGTTACTGCACAATGCTGGCCTGCTGGGATGCCGAGGCCAGCGAGCGACCCTCCTTCTGCCAGCTGGTGCAGACCCTGGGCGACATGCTCCAGTCCATGGTGCAGCAGGTCAGCTTGGAGGGACTCATCCAGTCTTTGTCTGGAAAATGTATCAAACATGAAGATGTGAATACCAAAACACTTAATATGACTCCTAATATACTTTTTGGTAGGAGGGGAAGGACTACGTTCCTCTGGGGTTACTTGTGGGAGACGGGAAGTGCACACAAAAAACGCTTGCTGTCACCAACTTGAGGTAAGAATTATTGACCCTTTATTCATCCAGTTACTTGGAAAAATACTTCGGTTACTTTTAAAAAATGTACGAGTGTAATTACTACAGATAGTAAAAGTATTGGTTACTTAACAAAATACTAGAAAAAAGTATTAAACTAGTACAAGTATTAATATGTTGCTTTAAAAAAAAGATACTAATAAGTAGGGCTGTGGATCTTTGGGTGTCCCACAATTCGATTGAATATCGATTCTTGGGGTCACGGTTCGATAATATATCGATTTTTTTCGATTCAAAAATTATATTTTTCTGATTCAAAACGATTCTGTATTCATTCAATACATAGGATTTCAGCAGGATCTACCCCAGTCTGCTGACATGCTAGCAGAGTAGTAGATTTTGAAAAAAAAAAGCTTTTATAATTGTAAAGGACAATGTTTTATCAACTGATTGCAATAATATAAATTTGTTTTAACTATTAGACGAACCAAAAATATGACTTATTTTATCTTTGTGAAAACATTGGACACAGTGTGTTGTCAAGCTTATGAGATGCGATGCAAGTGTAAGCCACTGTGACACTTTTGTTCTTTTTTTATTTTTATAAATGTCTAATGATAATGTCAATGAGGGATTTTTAATCACTGCTATGCTGAAATTATAAATAATATTGATACTGTTGTTGATAATATTAATTTTTGTTTCACTACTTTTGGTTTGTTCTGTGTCAAGTTTGTGTCTCCTCTCAATTGCTCTGTTTATTGCAGTTCTGAGTGTTGCTGGGTCAGGTTTGGTTTTGGAATTGGATTGCATTGTTATGGTGTTGCTGTGTAGTGGTTTGTTGGATCTATTTAAAAAAAAAAAAAAAAAAAAATCATTAAAAAAAAAAAAAAAAATATTTTTTTTAAATGAGAATCGATTCTGAATTGCACAACGTATTCGAATCGATTTTTTCCCACACCCCTACTAATAAGTATTCATTTGTTGTCATAAAAAATTAAATACAAGATATAAGCATTAAACTAGTATGAGTATTAATTTGTTACTTTAAAAAAAGGATACCAGTATAAGGATTTTTTTAAACATTTAAAAAAGGTAATTTAATTATTACTATAATACTACAAGTATTGGTTACCTAAAAAATTTATATACATTTAGTGTAAGAATAAAGTGGTTACTTAAAAAAATAATAATTGAATACACATTGAACTACTGTATTTTTCGGACTATAAGTCGCATTTTTTCTTCATAGTTTGGCCGGGAGTGCGACTTATACTCAGGAGCGACTTATGTGTGAAATTATTAACACATTACCGTAAAATATCAAATAATATTATTTAGCTCATTCACGTAAGAGACTAAACGTCTAAGATTTCATGGGATTTAGCGATTAGGAGTGACAGATTGTTTAGTAAAGGTATAGCATGTTCTATATGTTATAGTTATTTGAATGACTCTTACCATAATATGTTACGTTAACATACCAGGCACCTCTCAGCTGGTTATTTATGCCTCATATAACGTACACTTATTCAGCCTGTTGTTCACTATTCTTTATTTATTTTAAATTACCTTTCAAATGTCTATTCTTGGTGTTGGGTTTTATCAAATACATTTCCCCCAAAAATGCGGCTTATACTCCAGTGCCACTTATATGTTTTTTTTCCCTTCTTTATTATGAATTTTTGGCAGGTGCGACTTATACTCCGGAGCGACTTACAGTTGTGATCAAAATTATTCAACCCTCACACAATTTTGGTGTTTTAGCAAGTTGGACATTTATTCCGTATTTTGTTTATAGTCATATCAAATAAAGATGTGTCAAATAGACAAATGCAACTTAAATTGTAACACTGTATTTTACAAAATACCAAAAAAGGAAATTTTTCTTAATATCTCATTGACAAAATGATTCAACCGCCTAGTTCAGTGGTTCTTAACCTGGGTTTGATCAAACCTTAGGGGTTCAGTGAGTCGGCCTCAGGGGTTCTGCGGAGCCTCCGCCACAAAGGTAAAGACACATCCAACTTATCGCGTAAATAAAAACTTCTCCCTATCAGCGTATTATGGATACACCCAAACAATACTCCCTCTAATTTTCCATCTGATTTGCCGGTTGTTTGATTGAAACTTTTACTAGCAGATTGCAAAGGAAGAGAATACATTATATGAAACAGTACAGTTTGCACAGTACAGTACATGTTACGTACAATTGACCACTAAATGGTAACACCCCAATAAGTTTTTCAACTTGTTTAAGTCGGGGTCCACGTTAATCAAGTCATGGTGTGTGTAAAGTGTGTACTTTGTTGTGAGTTTATGCACTGTGTGGTTTTGTTCTTTGAACAAGGTGATGTTCATGCACAGTTAATTTTGTGCATGAGTAAAAAAAAAAAGACTTTTTCTTGAATTGTAAAAAAAACTAACATTTTTTTTCAGTAACAAGTGAATGCGCATATAAAACTGGTGGGGTTCTGTACCTCCAACAAGGTTAAGAACCACTGCCCTAGTTCCATGCATCTTTAGTACTTAGTAGAACCCCCTTTGGCAGTAATGACATCCTTCAAAGTTGATACATAAGCGGACACAAGCTTCTTGCAACCATCTACAGCTATTTTAGCCCATTCCTCTTGGGCAAAGGCCTCCAGTTCATTCATATTCTTAGGCTTGCGTGCTGCAACTGCCTTCTTCAAGTCCCACCACAGCTTTTCTAGAGGATTTAGGTCTAGCGACTGTGAAGGCCACTCCAGAGTCTTCCAGTCCAACCACTCTGATGTTGATTTGGAGGTATGCTTGGGATCCTTGTCCTGTTGGAAGGTCCAACGTCTCCCAAGCCTCAGCTTTGTCACTGACTTCATGACATTTGCAGCTAATATATCCTGCTAGGAAATAGAATTCATAATGCCTTGAACGCGCTGGAGATTCCCGGTACCTGAGGCAGAGAAACAGCCCCAGAGCATGATTGACCCCCCACCATGCTTAACAGTAGGCAAGGTGTTATTCTCTTTGTAAGCTTCATTTTTTCCTCCTCCAGACATAACGTTGATTCATAGGCCCAAAGAGTTCCACTTTTGTCTCATCACTCCATAGAACAGTTTCCCAAAACCTTTGGGGTTTGTCCAGATGATTTTTAGCATACTGGAGTCTATTTTTCTTGTGCCTGGTAGTCAGAAGTGGGGTGCGCCTTTGGAGTTCTGGCATGGAGGCCTTCAAAAGCGCTATATAAATATAATTCACAAATTCACATCTCATAGTGCGCGCCTTATTGTCTGGGACGAAACCTGCGTTCCCCGCTCTGCAATGTCCTGTTGTAGTTCCTCAGCTGTTACCCGGGGGTTTTTCACCACTGTACGCACACAGCATCCTCTTTCTACCACGCCCAGGTAGTGTTTCCACTGTGCCTTTAGCTTTAAACTTGCGAATTATGCTCCCAACTGTGTCTCTTGGAATGTGTAATGTCTTTGCTATTTTCTTATAACCATATCCTTTCTTATGAAGAGAAATGACCTCCTCTCTTGACTTCTTTGACCACTCCCTGGACTTCACCATGTTGCAAATACACCATTGACCATCTACAAGAAGCTGAGCTTTTTCAATCAGTTTAATTGTTGCTCGTTATGATTCTAATCACATCTACAGGTGTTTCCAACACCTGATTGAAAAGACCTTATTCAAATTCTGTTCTTAAGAGTTATGATCTTCAAGGAGTTGAATAATTTTGTCAATGAGATATTAAGAGAAATGACACTGTTTGATATGTTCCAAAATATAATGTAATTCAAGTTGCATTTGTCTATTTATTGCATCTTTATTTGAAATGACTATAAAGAAAATACGGAATAAATGTCCAACTTGCTAAAACACCAAAATTGTGTGGGGGTTGAATAATCTTGATCACAACTGTATACTCCGAAAGATACGGTGGTATGAGTATTAATCTGTTACTTTAAAACACATACTAGTATAGGTGTCAAGTAGTTACTAAAAAAAAAAAAATAGAATATGTATTAAACTAGTACAAGTATTAATTTGTTGCTTTAAAAAAAGATACAGCTGAGATAGGCTTCTGCACCCCCATGACCCTGAAAGGGAAAAGGGGTAGGAAAATGGATGGATGGACGATTATGAGTTTTCATTTGTTGCCATAAAAAATGTTATACTCAATTTTTTTTCAAGTAACAAATACTTATACTAGTATAAGTATTCCATCCATCCATCCATTTCCTACCGCTTATTCCCTTTTGGGGTCGCGGGGGGCGCTGGCGCCTATCTCAGCTACAATCGGGCGGAAGGCGGGGTACACCCTGGACAAGTCGCCACCTCATTGCAGGGCTAGTATAAGTATTGTGTGATTACAAGTGTATTGCATTTGTAGGTTAATATTTCATCCAATAAAATGTGTAATCAGCCAGGCCTAGATATGATATACTTCATTCTGCTCCTTTTTTACTTAGGATTTATTTTACTGTTATGGTAACTGTTTTTTGTTTTTAAATAACGAAACAAATTTAAATAAATAAGCTGCGGGGTTCAAAGCGTACAAAAAAAGTAGCAGTCTGGAATTTGTGGTATATTATTTGACAACTGTGACAATTCACTTTGTTAATAGTTAATGATGTAGAGTTGTGCAGTATACTGCTACTAATATAGTACTAATGAATCATATTAGGTCCTATACTGCCTCTTAAATGCTTCACTACACACCGTAAACAAACGCCATTGGTGGATCTACACCTAACATCCACTGTAATGATATCAAGTACATGATTGTATCTAGTACATACTATGATTACAGTGATATCTTTTATCAAAAGTTCCGTCTTTTTTTTTTTAAAAGTCATATGTTTATAAACTCAGGACATATGTCCCTGGACACATGAGGACTTTTAATATTAAGTTAAAGTTAAAGTACCAATGATTGAAATGTGTCCTCTGCATTTGACCCATCCCCTTGTTCACCCCCTGGGAGGTGAGAGGAGCAGTGAGCAGCAGCGGTGGCTGAGCTCGGTATTCATTTTGGTGATTTAACCCCCAATTCCAACCCTTGAGGCTAAGTGCCAAGCAGGGAGGTCATTGGTCCCACTTTTATAGTTTTTGGGGTTTGAACTCACGACCTACTGATCTCAGGGCGGACACTCTAACCCAGTGGTTCTTAACCTGGGTTTGATCGAACCTTAGGGGTTCGGTGAGTCGACCTCAGGGGTTTGGCGGAGTTCTAAACACATCTGACTCATCGTGTAAATACAAACTTCTCCCTGTTGGCATATTACGGATACGGCAACAGCTGATTGATTTTCAGGTGTGTAATTTGTTGTGAGTTTATGCACAGTTAGTTTTGTTGTTTGAACAAGGTGATGTTCATGCACGGTTCATTTTGTGCACCAGTGAAAAAAAAAACATGGTAACACTTTAGTATAGGGAACATATTCACCATTAATTAGTTGCTTATTAACATGCAAATTAGTCACATATTGGCTCTTATCTAGTCATTAAATACTAATTAATGCCTTATTTGGCATGGCCTTATTATAATCCTAACCCTAACCAAAAAACTCTAAATTAAGTCTTTATTACTTAAAATATGTTCCCCTAGTGTTCAAATAACTCTAAATTAAGTCTTTATTACTTAAATATGTTCCCCTAGTGTTCAAAAAACTCTAAATTAAGTCTTTGTTACTTAGAATATGTTCCCCTAGTGTTCAAATAACTCTAAATTAAGTCTTTGTTACTTAGAATATGTCCCCCTAGTGTTCAAATAACTCTAAATTAAGTCTTTGTTACTTAGAATATGTCCCCCTAGTGTTCAAATAACTCTAAATTAAGTCTTTGTTACTTAGAATATGTTCCCCTAGTGTTCAAATAACTCTAAATTAAGTCTTTGTTACTTAGAATATGTTCCCCTAGTGTTCAAATAACTCTAAATTAGGTCTTTATTACTTATATATGTTCCCCTAGTGTTCAAATAACTCTAAATTAAGTCTTTGTTTCTTAGAATATGTTCCCCTAGTGTTCAAATAACTCTAAATTAGGTCTTTATTACTTAAATATGTTCCCCTAGTGTTCAAATAACTCTAAATTAAGTCTTTATTACTTAAATATGTTCCCCTAGTGTTCAAAAAACTCAAAATTAAGTCTTTGTTACTTAGAATATGTTCCCCTAGTGTTCAAATAACTCTAAATTAGGTCTTTATTACTTAAATATGTTCCCCTAGTGTTCAAAAAACTCTAAATTAAGTCTTTGTTACTTAGAATATGTTCCCCTAGTGTTCAAATAACTCTAAATTAAGTCTTTGTTTCTTAGAATATGTTCCCCTAGTGTTCAAATAACTCTAAATTAGGTCTTTATTACTTAAATATGTTCCCCTAGTGTTCAAATAACTCTAAATTAGGTCTTTATTACTTAAATATGTTCCCCTAGTGTTCAAATAACTCTAAATTAAGTCTTTGTTTCTTAGAATATGTTCCCCTAGTGTTCAAATAACTCTAAATTAGGTCTTTATTACTTAAATATGTTCCCCTAGTGTTCAAATAACTCTAAATTAAGTCTTTATTACTTAAATATGTTCCCCTAGTGTTCAAAAAACTCAAAATTAAGTCTTTGTTACTTTGAATATGTTCCCCTAGTGTTCAAATAACTCTAAATTAGGTCTTTATTACTTAAATATGTTCCCCTAGTGTTCAAAAAACTCTAAATTAAGTCTTTGTTACTTAGAATATGTTCCCCTAGTGTTCAAATAATTCTAAATTAAGTCTTTATTACTTAAATATGTTCCCCTACTGTTCAAAAAACTCTAAATTAAGTCTTTATTACTTAAATATGTTCCCCTACTGTTCAAAAACTCTAAATTAAGTCTTTATTACTTAAATATGTTCCCCTAGTGTTCAAAAAACTCTAAATTAAGTCTTTGTTACTTAGAATATGTTCCCCTAGTGTTCAAATAACTCTAAATTAAGTCTTTGTTACTTAGAATATGTTCCCCTAGTGTTCAAATAACTCTAAATTAAGTCTTTATTACTTAAATATATTCCCCTACTGTTCAAAAAACTCTAAAGTCTTTGTTACTTAAATATGTTCCCCTAGTGTTCAAAAAACTCTAAATTAAGTCTTTGTTACTTAGAATATGTTCCCCTAGTGTTCAAATAATTCTAAATTAAGTCTTTATTACTTAAATATGTTCCCCTACTGTTCAAAAAACTCTAAATTAAGTCTTTATTACTTAAATATGTTCCCCTACTGTTCAAAAACTCTAAATTAAGTCTTTATTACTTAAATATGTTCCCCTAGTGTTCAAAAAACTCTAAATTAAGTCTTTGTTACTTAGAATATGTTCCCCTAGTGTTCAAATAACTCTAAATTAAGTCTTTGTTACTTAGAATATGTCCCCCTAGTGTTCAAATAACTCTAAATTAAGTCTTTGTTACTTAGAATATGTTCCCCTAGTGTTCAAATAACTCTAAATTAAGTCTTTGTTACTTAGAATATGTCCCCCTAGTGTTCAAATAACTCTAAATTAAGTCTTTGTTACTTAGAATATGTTCCCCTAGTGTTCAAATAACTCTAAATTAAGTCTTTGTTACTTAGAATATGTTCCCCTAGTGTTCAAATAACTCTAAATTAAGTCTTTGTTACTTAGAATATGTTCCCCTAGTGTTCAAATAACTCTAAATTAAGTCTTTGTTACTTAGAATATGTTCCCCTAGTGTTCAAATAACTCTAAATTAGGTCTTTATTACTTAAATATGTTCCCCTAGTGTTCAAAAAACTCAAAATTAAGTCTTTGTTACTTAGAATATGTTCCCCTAGTGTTCAAATAACTCTAAATTAGGTCTTTATTACTTAAATATGTTCCCCTAGTGTTCAAATAACTCTAAATTAAGTCTTTATTACTTAAATATATTCCCCTACTGTTAAAAAAACTCTAAAGTCTTTGTTACTTAAATATGTTCCCCTAGTGTTCAAAAAACTCTAAATTAAGTCTTTGTTACTTAGAATATGTTCCCCTAGTGTTCAAATAATTCTAAATTAAGTCTTTATTACTTAAATATGTTCCCCTACTGTTCAAAAAACTCTAAATTAAGTCTTTATTACTTAAATATGTTCCCCTACTGTTCAAAAAACTCTAAATTAAGTCTTTATTACTTAAATATGTTACCCTAATGTTCAAAAAACTCTAAATTAAGTCTTTGTTACTTAGAATATGTTCCCCTAGTGTTCAAATAACTCTAAATTAAGTCTTTATTACTTAAATATGTTCCCCTACTGTTCAAAAAACTCTAAATTAAGTCTTTATTACTTAAATATGTTCCCCTACGGTTCAAAAAACTCTAAATTAAGTCTTTGTTACTTAGAATATGTTCCCCTAGTGTTCAAATAACTCTAAATTAGGTCTTTATTACTTAAATATGTTCCCCTAGTGTTCAAAAAACTCTAAATTAAGTCTTTGTTACTTAGAATATGTTCCCCATACTAAAGTGTTACCAAAAACATACAACTTTGTCTTGAATTTGAAAAAACGCACTTTATTTTTCACTAAGGAAGGGTTCGGGGAATGCGCACATAAAACTGGTGGGGTTCAGTACCTCCAACAAGGTTAAGAACCACTGCTCTAACCACAAGGCCACTGAGCAGTTATGACCAATGTATTATCCTGTAACTTGGGTATTGAATCAATACCCAAATTTGTGGTATTATCCAAAACTAATGTAAAGTATCAAACAACGGAATAATAAGTGATAATTACATTGTAACAAATGTGTAGATAGTAGGGGTGTAACGGTACACAAACATTTCGGTTCAGTACGTACCTCGGTTCAGGGGTCACGGTTCGGTTCATTTTCGGTACAGTAAGAAAAAAAACAAAATATACATTTTTTGATTACTTATTTAACAAATTTGCTAAATCTTCCAACAAAAATAATTTTCTTAGTGGAATATTTGATGTGAAGTAATCGGAAACTTGGCTAGGTCAATAATTCATAATAACATTGATTTTGATTCAATATTATGTTTTAAACAATGACAGTTTGGAAAAAAAAAAAACAGCTTTGTTTTATTAGTAAAAGGTTGCAAGTTTTTCTAAATTACATTTAGCCTTTAAGATTTTTTATTTCACTTTTGTTTATGTTTTTGTTTATTTTAATAGTATTTTTAGAATGTGCCGTGGGCCTTTAAAACATTAGCTGTGTGCCGCAAATGGCCTTTGGGGCACACTTTTGACACCCCTGCTATAGATAATAAAAAATGAAATCTGATTGATCAAAGGATAAAAAGCAGAGCCTGGCGACGCATGCGCGTTTATCATAACTCTCTCGCTCTCTCTGTCTCTGCCCCTCCATCACGAATGTTAACGCTGTGTGCACCACTTTTTGTTTTGTTTTTAACCCCTTCTTAACCCTGAACCTACATTGAAAATACACGCAACCATAACTTAAAATGCCGGACATTCGAGGCATTTAAGAAACTCCACCTGGACAGCTCCACAAAGAGGACATGTCCCGTGAAAAGAGGAGGTGTGGTCAGTCTATCCTAGCCCAGTCATTGCTAGCATGCCGGGTGTTGTTGTTTTTTTGATTGATTGAAACTTGTATTAGTAGATTGCACAGTACAGTACATATTCCGTACAATTGACCACTAAATGGTAACACCCCAATAAGTATTTCAACTTGTTTAAGTCGGGGTACACGTAAATTAATTCCTGGTGCCTCGGTGTGCACTGTTAACAACACAACGTGCGGTGCGCTACTCATATGTCCGTGTCTTCCGGTTCACCTGCGAACCGGACCGAAACCCCTGTACCGAAACGGTTCAATACAAATACACGTACCGTTACACCCCTAGTAGATAGAACATGTTAAAAGAGAAAGTAAGCAGATATTAACAGTAAATGAACAAGTAGATTAATAAAACATTTTTTACCGTTTGTCCTTTATAATGTTGACAAAATAATAGATAGATAAATGAGACAATATGTTACTGTAAATGTCAGCAGACTAAATTAGGAGCCTTTGTTTACTTACTTACTAATTAAAGACAAGTTGTCTTCTATGTTCACTATTCTATTTAAGAACAAACTTGCAATAAGAAACATGTTTAATGTAATTTTTTTGTTAAAATAAAGCCAAAAATGCAATTATTTTGTGGTCCTCTTTATTTAGAAAAGTATCAAAGTACATTTTGGTAGCGGGACAACCCTCGTCTGATGTGTAACGCAGTACGTGTACTACTTTTACTACCTACTTTTTCAAGGTGAGTTTTTTTTTTTTTTTTACTACATCTTACCTCTGTGTTAAAAACTAAGGAGGAGAATCTGTATTCATTATAAAATATTGATAAAGTTTGGATTGATTTGTTGTTGAGTTTTGTATTTTTTGTAGCACTGTGTTAAACTGGAGTATTTTAAGCAAACATTAAAAGATAACAAATGTGTACCTGTGTAGTTACATGCGGGCTGTGACCACGCTGCACACCTTCCAGCTTCCCTGCGAGGACGACAAGCACCAATCTGAGGCAAAAACAACACAATTAATGACAGAAAAGTCAAGTGGCACACACAGGTGTGTATTTATTGACCTGTGGATGTTCAGGAGGAGCAGAGCGACAGCGGCATGGTCCTTCCATCAGAGGAGCTCAAACGCCTGCCGTGGGACGACAACAACAACAAGCTCAGCAGGTAATAAAAAAAGATGAATGTCAGCATTTTCCTCACCTTCAGTGAAATACTTCCTGTGCAGACCACGTCTCCACGGCAACCAGACGGCCATCTTTCCACATGACTGGAGTTCCGATGACGGGGGCTCTCCGCCCCCCGACTACAACGCCGCTTTCCTCTACCCGTCACTCTAACGTCTTCCTCGCCATTGCCATCAATAAGCAAATGTATTTACTCACTTTCTGTGACTTAATTGTCGTATTGGTACCACATATGTGTGAGGGGACAACTCTTTGGATTAAAACACAATATATGCTGGAAATAGTTAAGGCACCCTGTGTGTGTGTGTGTGACAATTTGTTAAAAAGTACACATAAAAAGCACTTTCTTCCCACAACGTAAGCAAGAGAGTAAGCATTTTTTCTCTATTTTTGCCAGGATTTAGTAGAAGTGTCCTGATCGGATATCAGTGGGGAAAAAATCTGATATCAGACAGCATGTAAAATGTGCGATACACGTTGCTGCTGTGTTTACTTCTGCAAACTTAACAGAGAAATGTCCTCCAATAATTCTAGTCCAGTCATTTACAAAAGGTCAACAAGCTAGGCGATAGGTTACTAGCAGCTACACAACAGCTAAGCACACAATATTGCAGTGTAAAACAGCAGGTGTCAACATAAACAAGTATCAAATAATCATAGTTGCTATGTCTCTTAGAAAGTATCCAGTAACAAACGTGTCCACATCATTCAACCTACTGTGTCATAGGCTTAATGAATTGAGTTACTGTGGCTACCCAAAAACAATACCACTCCACTTCAACTTAAAGACCGCATATAAGTCCATTCTAGACCGTTTACAAATTACATTAATGCGTTTCAGAAGTACCATTATGTCACTTCAAACATTTTCCAACTTTCCAGACATCAAAATAATACAAGTATGTATGTGTCTTGCTGATTATCTATTGAATCAATATCAGTATCATATTGGAAGTGGAAAGTTATCGGACGCTATTAACATTTACATAAATAGGAGTAATATAAGTATAATTTTCAGAGCATTCAATAAGTATTACAATATTTTTACAAAACCCTAACAAACATTGTTAACAAATTGTAGGGTAAACTGAGTACAAACTGTTTCCAAATAACTATGTTGGGAAAAAAGCTTTAGGATATAAAATTTTAGGTGTTCACATTCGTCAAAAAGTGCACTTATTTCCTACACCATTAGCAAAATAGAACATTTTCATGGTTATTTTATTATTATGGTTGTCAGCAAAGAAAAATCCACTGTTTAGCCGCACCGTCTTAAAGCCGCAGGGTTCAAAGCATCGGAAAAAAGTAGTGGCTTGTAGTCCGGAAGTTACGGTAATATATAGCAAAATAATTGAATTATAGAATTCCACCTTTTTATATTTAGTAGTAATTTTGTTAAGCTATTGAAAACATAATTGTATGATTGACAGGGTGACCTACTGTAACATAGATGCTGTAATCTTTGATTATTATTGTGCAATGTGTTTGTTTTACATTCATGTACTAACTTGGATATCATTGATGAAAGTAAGAATGTATAAGTTTTGGTATTCTTTATTAAAATACAGCTGTACACACAAATATTGCAAAGTTTGAGACCATGTACACAAGAGGGGCAAAAAACCTACAAAGATGACGTGTGTGTGTTTGGGTTGATTACTGGAGTGTGTGTGTGTGCGTGTTGGCGTGTGGACGACAGTCACGTGACGCTGTGTGAGAGGAGTGGGGGGATTTTGTGTATGTGTGTGTTGGGATTTTCTAAAGCACCACATTCACCTTTTTTTTCTGGCTAAAAAGAGAGAAAGTAGTAAAATGATCCAAGACGGTCGGTACTCACCCCGGCCGGCCTTCCAACCACATAGCAGAGCAGCTGGGCCCAGACGCCGGTCTTGGGTTTCGCCTCGCACCTTTTTAGCTCGATGTGACGTCCTTTTTTTTTTTCTTTTCTGTTTTTTTTTTCTAAACGTAACATTTATGAAAGCTGGGAGAACCCCAGAAGCGGCGTTTGGGCTCAGAACCATTCCACTATCCTCACTGAGCTTTAAAGGGGGTTGTCCATCTTGTATTTGGGAAGCTAAAAACAACTCATTCCTGCTGGCATTGGTCCAGAGTAGACTTCACTTCCCATCATGCACTTCTGCACAACTCCACCAGGGTGAGGTGCCTCAGAAGGTAGGAAGGAGGGCGGGGGGGATGTCAAACATTCCACAAGGAGGCAATAGGAAGTCCCAAGATGGAGGTTACAAGCAAGTGCTGCACAGCTAAACCCGCACCAGCGTCCTCGGTGTCCGTCAAAGATAAGTGGGAGGGGTCACATGACAGCCCCGCCCACACAGCCTCCTCTGTCCGTTCGTCCGTGTCCCGCTTTCCTGCACCTCAGTGGTTAGTCCTTGATGCGTCCTGTGATGTCCAAAAGAAAGCCCCTCCCATGATGTGGTCCGTAAAAAAGGATCTTGTGTGACTGTGCACCCTGTAGGCCTCTCACACGTGTCCATAAAAAAATAACCAAAAATTTAAAATCTTAGTGCATCCTCCTCTGAAAGAGAAACCACAGCGGTAGAAAGAAAGGATAAAAGCAGGAAAAATAGTTCAAAAAACCACAAAAGGTTTGCTTCTCGCTTTGTTCCCCAAATCTAAAAAATGTCACAAATGGCGTCCTTTTGTTTTTGGGAAAACTAAAAAAAATACACTTTTAGAAAAAAAACAAAACAAAAAGCCTTCCCGGTAGGTGGACAGTGTATGTGACTGAGGTTCACGAAGCCCCGCCCCGCTTTGCCATGCCGATGTCACCACGAGCCCCCCAGACGTCCGCCGTAGTGCAATTGTGCGCTCCACACCCCGCAGGGGGCGCTACAGGGAGCCGGAGGCGGCCGCCTGCAGCTCCTGGAAGGTGCTGTCGAAGCAGCGCTTCAGGTCCGAGTAGGTCACCACCAGGACGCTCTTCTCGTCCCGCGACACCAGGCTCATCTTCTCGGGACCGCCCGCGTCCAGCTGGAAAACAAACATGTTTTAAATATAAGCACAAAAAAACCCATCTAATTCATAGAGATTAAAGATGTCCGATAATGGCTTTTTTGCCGATATCTGATATTGTCCAACTCTTAATTACCGATTCCGATATCAACCGATACAGATATATACAGTCGTGGAATGAACACATTATTATGCCTAATTTTGTTGTGATGCCCAGCTGGATGCTGTAAACAATGTAACAAGTTTTTCCAAAATAAATCAACTCAAGTTATGGAAAAAAATGCCAACATAGCACTGCCATATTTATTATTCAAGTCACAAAGTGCATTATTTTTTTTAACATGCTTCAAAACAGCAGCTTCGCATTTGAGACATGCTCCCCCTGAGAGAGCATGAGGAGGTTGAGGTTGAGGCGTATATTGTAGCGTTCCAGAAGAGACAATGCAGCAAGGGGTTCTGGGTATTTGTTCTGTTGTGTTACGGTGCAGATTTATTTTCCCGAAATGTGTTTGTCATTTTGTTTGGTGTGGGTTCACAGTGTGGCGCATATTTGTAACAGTGTTAAAGTTTTTATATGGCCACCCTCAGTGTGACCTGTATGGCTGTTGACCAAGTATGCTTTCCATTCACTTGTGTGTGTGTGAAAAGCTGTAGATATTATGTGACTGGGCCGGTACGCAAAGGCAGTGCCGTTAAGGTTTATTGGCGCTGTGTACTTCTCCCTACTTTCGTTATAAAGGGTCAAACATTTTACTTTTTGAAACAGATACCGATAATTTCGGATATTACATTTTAAAGCATTTATCAGCCAAAAATATCGGCAGTGTGTTATTATCGGACATCTTTAATAGAGATGCAGTGTTTGCCACACATTCAATAAACAAGGTTTGTGATTTAAATACTTTTGGCAGCCCGCCACAAGATAATGTAAAAAAATAAATAAAAATGTTAATATATATTTTGCAACACTTCACCTTGCAGGTGATATGTACATCGTGTTCCACAAAACATTTACAATCGGGCATGTGATTTGAACTTAAATAAAAAAAAAGAAAAAAAAAAAAAATAAGCCAGGGGACTGGGGCTGCAGAGTGCCAGGTCTAGTGCGGCTCACTGGTGTGGGGACAAGTTCCGGGTTTGTCAACAATTTAACATGCAAAAATGTGCAAAAAAAAACAAACAAAAAAAAAGCAGCATCGAAAAATATTTTGGTGTTTAAAGCATTGAGAAATTATCAACGGAGTTGACATAAATAAAATACCTCATTCATCCAAATAAATCACTGTGTCTGCTTCAGCCACTGTAGTAATTACAACTTGTGTTGACATCCACAGGAACCACATGGGTTAACCTACTCTAAACAGTATCTACAACCCTACTAGTGTTCACTTCACAGCCACAGGTGTTTCATCTACTTATTTACATTATTTACACATTACTTTGGCATTTCTGCTTTGATAGCTCTGACATGAGCCTTTTTGGCAAATTTCTGAGCAACTTGCGATTTTCTTTTTGTTTCTGCTTCAGTGGATTCTGCCTCAGATTTAATAGCTAATTTCTGTCTTTTCAACTCCCGCTCCACTTCTAACTGCTCTAAATGTAAAAATGATAAGTAGTACAAACAATGTTTATTCTATTAGCTAACTTCCTTTATCTGAATAGCCATTTGTGATTTAGGCATGAAATAAAAAGTAGAAATAATGAACAAAATGTCAGCTACTATCGAACAACCTCGAGTTGAAAGTATTTTTTTAATCTCTAATTTAACTGCTTACTTATCTGTCAAACTTTATGGAAACATTCATTAAGGGAGGATATAATATACCTAAATAAACCAAAGGGAGGCCTGTATTACACTATAGTAATAAAATAAGCAGCACCTGATAAATACACAAATTGTCTTTAAATATATATATAAAATTGACCACGCCCTGGCAAAAACAGCAAAATTTTAACATGACATGCCTTTAAAAATAAATTTTAGATACGAAATATTGAATAAAAACAATACAACAAAATACAGTACAAAAAAGTTTTAACAGTAGTTTTATAATATAATATATTTTACTTGGAGAGTGGACTTCTACAATATATTCTTCAAGCTGCTTTCCCATCAAACACACCTTTAGCAACTTTTCAAAATTTTTATGGATAAATGTTTGGATATTATTTTTACGTCCTTGGCTGACGTTATCGCTGACTTGCCAACCCTCCCGATTTTCCCCGGAGACTCCCGAAATTCAGTGCCCCTCCCGAAAATCTTCCAGGGGCAACCATTCTCCCAAATTTCTCCCGATTTCCACCTGAACAACAATATCGGGGGCGTGTCTCTACAACCTGTCGTCACGTCCGCTTTTACTCCATACAAACAGCGGACCAGCCAAGTCAAATAATATATGCGGCTTTCACACACTCATAAGTGAAAGCAAGCATACTTGGTCAACAGCTATACAGGTCACACTGAGGGTGGCCGTATAAACAACTTTATCACTGTTACAAATATGCGCCACACTGTGAACCCACACCAAACAAGAATGACAAACACATTTCGGGGTAACATCCGCACCGTAACACAACAAAACAAATACCCAGAATCCCATGCAGCACTAACTCTTCCAGGACGCTACAATATACACCCCTCGCTACAACCTAACCCTCGCCCCCATCTCCCAAATTTGGAGGTCTCAAGGTTAGCAAGTATGCCTTATCAACCTATTCTGCTTCAGTATGGTGTGGACTAGCAGTGCTACGCTACAACTAGTTCACCTAGCTACACACTCTGTCATGCTTTTTGATATAATTCAATGAAGATTTGCTTCCTCTCAGCCATGTCTAGCCTCATTAGATTGTATAAATAAAGTTGTCTATTACTAGCTCTAAGTCAGAAGATTTGGTCCAATATTATGGGGTTCACCTTAAAATTTGCTAAGCTAACTAGCGACGAGGAGGCTCGTAACTTAAATTTTTGCTTGCAACCTAAAGCATAACAATTAGCTGAGAGATCAGGATACTTCGACATTTTCTTGACCATAAATCAGAAGCGAATGTGGCATATACAGAACAAATTGTTTTAAACAAAAAAACAACGAATAAAACAACAAAAAATAAAAATTGAAGAAACTCGCTACCTCAATCTGAAATACTACGACACTGGACCAAATATTTCTTTCAGGCCACCATTATCCATTATATTAATACAATATTAATTGTAATAATAATGCAATTATAATGAATGGTGTTAACGTTTTCTATCTGTGTTGGCCCTCTGACCAGGTAGCGACTTGTCCACGGTGTACACCGCCTTCCGTTCGAACGCAGCTGAGATAGGCTCCAGCACCCCCCGCCATCCCAAAAGGGAAAAGCGGTAGAAAAATGGATGACAATTGTTTAATTATACCATATTTGAAAAAAAATTATTGTATTATTAGGAATGAAATATAAAAAAATCCTCATCACTGACTTTGTTGAGGCAGGAGACTATGTGGCTGAGGTCGATCCAGGGCGTCCCAGCTTCTGTCACCTGATGGAACAGGTGGTCCCGGAAAAGTTTCAGTAGGTAGCGGTCGCCAGTTTCCGACCACGTCGGGTCCTTCTGAAACCTTTGTTCACACGGAACACAATTTCGGTTCCTCAGCAACAAAGCCACAAATGAAGCTAGCGTGAAAAAAATAAAAAAATAAAAAGATGTACTTACTCTGGCCTCTCGTTGATGGTGCCCAGTTTGGCCAAGAGACGGAAGAGGCGGCCATTTTGCACTTCCTGAAAAACAAGCTTTATCTTAGTACACTGACTTGCACTTCACGCTTGCAATGAAAGACAACTTTTAACCTTTGGGGCGACCTGGGACCTATGTGGGTCTGTTTTTATTGCCTTTAAAGATGACATCATGCAACAGAATTATAATTTATTAGAGGTCAGCAAGATGTAATATGGGAACAGGAGTTGTAAAGGAACAAATCTCATACTTCGCATTGTCCCCCACGAGCTATTAAGTATAAATAGAGTTCCCCGGGACCCTTTTGTCCCCCAGTGACTCCCTTTATCAATGGCTATATTTACATGGACTTTAAACAAGTTAATTCAAAATGCTTTTTCCATGAAAACATAATAAATCCAAGAATTTCCCTTTGAAAAATTCCAAATCCTATTAAAAAGTGTAAGTTGACCCCTTAACCACTAGATACCGCCAGACTACCATAGGGCACCATATAAATATTTTAGACATATACCGTATTTTTCGGACAATAAGTCGCAGTTTTTTTCATAGTTATGCCGGGGTGCGACATTTACTCCGGAGCGACTTGTGTGTGAAATTATTAACACATTACCGTAAAATATCAAATAATATTATTTATCTCATTCTCGGAAGAGACTAAGAAAATGTTAGCAATCGTCACACACACGTCAGCCAATAAGAATTTGGCGGGGGAGGGTCATGGCAGAAGTGCATTGTGGGTCATGGAATGCTAGCTGCTATATGCTATTGCCGTAGCTAGTGAAATGGATCATTTCATCGTTGGCGGTAACTTATAAAAACTGAGAAGGGCTGAACAAAAATTGCACCAAAAAGGAAATCATGTACTGCAGATTACAAGCTGGACGTAGTGAAATATGCAGCAGAAAACGACAAGAGGAAGCGGCGCATACCTTTGGAATTGGCAGAGTTGTTTAGAAGAGACATCGAGGTAGAAGATTCTTTTGGATTTATCGATTAGGAGTGACAGATTGTTTGGTAAACGTATAGCATGTTCTATATGTTATAGTTATTTGAATGACTCTTACCATAATATGTTACGTTAACATACTAGGCACCTTCTCAGTTGGTTATTCATACGTCATATAACGTACACTTATTCAGCCTGATGTACACTATTCTTTATTTATTCTAAATTGCATTTCGAATGTCTATTCTTGGTGTTGGATTTTATCAAATAAATTTCCACCAAAAATGCGACTTATACTCCAGTGCGACGTGTATGTTTTTTTCCTTCTTTATTATGCATTTTCTGCCGGTGCGACGAATACCCCGGAGCGTTCTTATAATCCGAAAAATACGGTAGTTGCTTTTAATCTGCCAACATGAAATAAAAACCATGTAGGTGAGTTGGTAGTGATGTAAGAGTTGTGAAGATGTAGTTACAAAAACTGTGCATGTGAATTAGGGCTGGGCGATATATCGATAAACTCGATATATCGCGGGTTTGTCTCTGTGCGATATAGAAAATGACTATATCGTAGGGGTGTAACGGTACGTGTATTTGTATTGAACCGTTTCGGTACGGGGGTTCCGGTGCGGTGCGGAGGAGTACCGAACGAGTTTCACACGAACATATGAAGTAGCCGTCTATGCTAAAGTCTTAACAAGCTGCTCCGCTACGTTCTGCCTCTGTGTCTGTCTGTACACAGCACCCTGCATTGTCCCGCCCACACAACCATCTGATTGGTTACATACAAAGCCAATCAGCAGTGCGTATTCAGAGCGATGTACTCAGCGCTTTAGCATCGAGCAGATATGAGTTTAGCAGGGGAGAAACGGACTCTTCCCAAATTATACTAAACACTTCCTACTCAACTCATTTCTAAACATCACTATGAGCCCGTTGACCTTCAAGAAACAAACTGCAACTAAGCTCACTCGCAGTTCTGGCTTTAGGTGAAGGCTAGTTAGCTTTTAGCGTAACGTTAGCTCATTTTGCGGCGTGTGTGTGTGTGTTACGGACTGTGTTGCTTGAGGTGTGATGAAGCAGCAAAAAAGGACATTATATTAAATTAAGAGTTTCTGTCTGTGATAGTGTATATAATAATGTAAGTGCATCATAAAGCCTACATGAACTCCATGGTCTTCAGGGATGAATAGTCTCTCCTATTGCTATTGTGCTATTTTTTTCAGCTATAGTTACATTAATCATTAGTAATGTAACAGCCTAGTTTTGAATGGCAGGGAGCCTGCTATCACATGTTGATAAAAATATAACACTTACATAATAAAAGTCAACTACAGGCTACCCAAATGCTGTAATAAATTAGTTGATTTGAAACTGTTTATTTAATCTTGCACTTTTTATATGTAGAAGAAAAGTTGTGTCATTTTATTTAATCAAAGCAACAATTTGAGGCAGTTTAATGTGGATTAACGTGGGCAGAATTATTATAGTGTTTCCAATGTTAAAAGGATCAAGCCATTGTTTACAAATTTGGTAAATAAATAACCAAAAAATGTATATTTTGTTGTTTTCTTACTGTACCGAAAATGAACCGAACCGTTACCTCTAAACCGAGGTACGTCCCGAAACTAAATTTATGTGTACTGTTACACCCCTACCATATCGTGATATTCGAGTACCGTATTTCCTTGAATTTCCCCCAGGGCGCCAATTAATTTAAAACCTCTTCTCACTCCTGCACTTACCAAAGGCATGCGGTAAAAGTAAGCATGCGCTAATTATTTTAAAACCTCTTCTCACTCCGGCATTTACCAAAGGTATGCAGTAAAAATTTGAGTCTGATGTAAGCTTGGACCTTAAATCCTACTGAATAGCTCTTAATCTTCTTCCCTTTATGCGATTTCAAATTACCGGTATTGAAATCAGCCTCCTCTATTTTGAAAATGATGACAGGGGAAGTGTAACTCGTGACGTCACGAGTTTGACCAGGCGGTAATACTAAGCATGCGCAAATTATTTTGGGAAGCGAGTTTGACCCAGCAGTAATTCAAGGCAGGTGCATACTATATGCCCTGTGGCAATTCAAGGAAATACGGTATACGTTCTCCCGCAGTTGTTTTTAGCTGCAGACATTATTACACTGCATGCGTTTCCCAATCTTTCTGGTCTCTCCTTCTCACAGAGACGTAAAACAAGCGCATCTTCTTACACACGTCATGTGTGCAACGTCACATGCTCCCGCGGAGCAGAGAGGTAGCGACATGGTAACGTTAGCTGTGATGCGATGCGGTGCAGGTGGTAATGAGAGAGAAAGAGAGAGAGAAGGTGCGAATCTGGTAACAAATGGAGGAATAATTAATTCCTAAGAAAAACAGCAAGCGGGAATATGGTCAACATTTATGTGGCAAAAGAGTTGCTACAAAAAGTAGCAGCACTGCTAATGTAGCATCATTTGAAAAGTCACCTGCTAGAGAATGAGTGCTTGAAACTCTACATGTCAACATCTCCGGCCGGTGCCACACCAACAAAATGCCGAAGCAACTATTTCCACATAAACACCGTATGAAAAAAAAAAAAATCAACAGGAGATAACGTCCACAGGAACCTACCACATAGCGAAGGACAAACACTATTTGATTTCCTATTATGCAGCTCATTTTTATTTGACACTTATTGAAATATCTTGTATGACATCATGCACAAAAGTGCACTTTGTTTTTAACTATTGTAGTGGCATTCAGTACAAAAAGTGCACATTAATTTAGTGTTGTTTTGATATGTCACCTTAGTGACATCAGGCACAAAAGTGCACTAATAGATTGTTTTAAAATGTCTTGCACTTTCTGTTTTGGAAATGACATGAATGTTTGTGCCACTGCTTAATAACTGTTTAAAACAACACTAAATCAAAGTGATGTTTTAGTACAGAACGCCACTACAATAGTTTAAAACAAATAAAGTGCACTTTTGTGCATGATGTCACACAAGATATTTCAATAACTGTCAATAACTGCATAACAGGCAATCAAATAGTTTATGTCCTTCGCTATGTGGTAGGTTCCTGTGGACGTTATCTCCTTCTGTTGTTGACTATTTTTTTTTCATACGGTGTTGATGTGGAAATGGTTGATTGGGGCATTTTGTGGGTGTGGCACCGGCCGAAGATGTTGACATGCAGAGTTTCAAGCACTCTTCATTCTCTCGCGGGTGACTTTTCAAATGACGCTACACATTAGCAGTGGTCCTATACCTTGGGGCGGTATAGCTCGGTTGGTAGAGTGGTCGTCCCAGCAACTTGAGGGTTCCAGGTTCGATCCCCGCTTCTGCCAACCTAATCACTGCCGTTGTGTCCTTTGGCAAGACACTTTACCCACCTGCTCTAATGCCACCCACACTGGTTTAAAAATGTAACTTAGATATATTGAGTTTCACTATGTAAAGCGCTTTGAGTCACTAAAGAAAAGCGCTGTATGAATATAATTCACTTCACTACTTTTTGTAGTAACGCTTTTGCCGCATATTGGTTCACCATCTACCTGCTTGAAGCCAAACCACCGCCAGACGATGGGCTCCCTGCTGTTTTTCTTGGGAATTAATTATTCCTTCGTTTGTTACCAGAGTCGCACTTTCTTTCTCTCGTATTACCACTAGCACCGCAGCTGACGTTACTATGCCGCTACCTGTCTGCTCCGCGAGGGTGTATGACGTTGCATGCGTGACAGTATGTGACGTGTAAGAAGGTGCACTTGTTTTATGTCTCGGTGAAAAGGAGAGACAAGAAAGAGTGAGAAACGCATGTAGTGTAATGTCCACACCCAAAAGCAACTGCGTGATAACGTATACCCGAATATCACAATATAGTCATTTTCTATATCGCACAGAGACAAACCCGCGATATATCGAGTAAATTCGATATATCTCCCAGCCCTGTCCGAGACCTAAAACATTCACCACATTTTAGGGATGACCAAGGGTTAATATGTACATCTACTTGCTAAATATAGCGACAAAGTGGACTATTTCTGCTACGTCTTATTATTGTTTGAGTGTTTGTATCAATTTGGTATTGAAGTATAGATACCTTTGACAACCCCATACCATGTAGTGGAAAAGGACAATACCCTTGTTCCCAGACTTAGCGCCACAAACCTTGGCCAGGTCCTCCTCAATGACATCATTCCTCATCTGCGACGCATCCAATTGTGTGTAAAAGCGAGCCCCGATCATCGGCATGATGTCGTTGACGCTGCGCATGCGGGACTGCTCCGTCAGCAGATACCTGCCAGAAGTTAGTCCATGTCAATAAAAGACCTGCAGGGTTTTAACTTCTGCAACAACTTTTTCTTACAGTATGAGGTTCTTGAGGTCTGAAGAGTAGTTGATGGACACCAGCTCCATGGCCTTCTGCAAGTTGTCTCTCTGAATGCCAGCCAGCGAGTTGCACGCCAGCGCCAGCACCACCTTGCCCAGCGACACCAGGTCGGCTTGCTAAAGGACAAAAAGTATGATGAGAGGACGCTCATCCACTCGTGTAGACATGGGATCAGACTAATTCACGTTATGGACACTACCTGGTACTGTGGCATCAGGGCAAGGTGGTTGGTCTGACTGTTGTCAAACGTTAAGACGTCAAACACGCCGACACAGTTCACCCTTAACCTGAACACATAACACAAATGTGACTTTTTAAAGGTTATTTGTATCAATAAACAAGTGTTTGCTGTATCAAAAAAAAAAAAGGAAACTGAAAGGGAAAAGAACTTCCACCTTTAAAGTGTTACACTAACACACCCAATAGTTTGAGGTTCAGAAAGAGAACTAAGAATATATGCTGTACCTGCATGTATAAAGACTACCGTATTTTTCGGACTATAAGTCGCAGTTTTTTTTCCATAGTTTGGCCGGGGGTGCGACTTATACTCAGGAGCGACTTATGTGTGAAATTAACACATTACCGTAAAATATCAAATAATATTATTTAGCTCATTCACGTAAGAGACTAGACGTATAAGATTTCATGGGATTTAGCGATTAGGAGTGACAGATTGTTTGGTAAATTTATAGCATGTTATAGTTATTTGAATGACTCTTACCATAATAGGGACGGCGTGGCGCAGTGGAAGAGTGGCCGTGCGCAACCCGAGGGTCCCTGGTTCAATGCCCACCTAGTACCAATCTCGTCACGTCCGTTGTGTCCTGAGCAAGACACTCCACCCTTGCTCCTGATTGGTGCTGGTTAGCGCCTTGCATGGCAGCTCCCTCCATCAGTGTGTAAATGTGTGTGTGAATGGGTAAATGTGGAAGTAGTGTCAAAGCGCTTTGAGTACCTTGAAGGTTGAAAAGCGCTATACAAGTACAACCCATTTATCATTTAATATGTTACGTTAACATACCAGGCACGTTCTCAGTTGGTTATTTTTGCGTCATATAATGTACACTTTTTCAGCCTGTTCACTATTCTTTATTTTAAATTGCCTTTCAAATGTCTATTCTTGGTGTTGGGTAATATCAAATAAAATTCGCCAAAAAATGTGACTTATACTCCAGTGCGACTTATATAAGTTTTTTTCCTTTATATTATGCATTTTTGGCAGGTGCGAATTATACTCTGGAGCGACTTATACTCCAAAAAAATACGGTACTTCGAATTCAAACTGCCCTTTAAAGTAATTTCATTCAATATAAGCTACTAAAAGTGTGGGGAAAAATCAATTCGAATACGAATCGAATCGTTGTGCGATTCTGAATCAATTCTTTTTTTTTTTTTTTTTTTTTTAAATCTATTTTTTTTTCTTTTAATAAATCCAACAAACCACTACACAGCAATACCATAACAATGCAATCCAATTCCAAAACCAAACCTGACCTAGCAACACTCAGAACTGCAGTAAACAGAACAATTGAGGAGACAAACACGACACAGAACAAACCAAAAGTAGTGAAACAAAAATTATTATTATCAACAACAGTATCAATATTAATTATAATTTCAGCATAGCAGTGATTAAAAATCCCTTACTGAAATTATCATTAGACATTTATAAAAATAATAAAAAAGAACAATAGTGTCACAATGGCTTACACTTGCATCGCATCTCATAAGCTTGACAACACACTGTGTCCAATGTTTTCACAAAGATAAAATAAGTCATATTTTTGGTTTAATAGTTAAAACAAATTTATACTATTGCGATTAGTTGATAAAACATTGTCCTTTACAATTATAAAAGCTTTTTT
The DNA here is from genome assembly GCF_033978795.1 of Nerophis ophidion. Lineage (NCBI taxonomy): Eukaryota > Metazoa > Chordata > Actinopteri > Syngnathiformes > Syngnathidae > Nerophis > Nerophis ophidion. The sequence continues at coordinate 11,175,144 of NC_084625.1, forward strand.
TTTTTTTTTTAAAATCTACTACTCTGCTAGCATGTCAGCAGACTGGGGTAGATCCTGCTGAAATCCTATGTATTGAATGAATACAGAATGGTTTTGAATCGGAAAAATATCGTTTTTGAATCGAGAATCGAATCAAAAAAAAAAACCCGATATATTATCGAATCGTGACCCCAAGAATCGATATTGAATCGAATCGTGGGACACCCAAAGATTCACAGCTCTATAAGCTACAGTATCTGAGTTTTTAAAACTCCACAATCTGGATCACCGCTTGCCAAATCAATGGTAAAAAGCACTGATGTATACAAGTAATCCAATAATAAAAATATTTTACTATTTTAAAGCCATGTTTAGTAAATGTTCATTTGAAATAAGTTTTATAGCTTTCATTACACCACTGAGTTTTTTTTTTACTGCAAAATGAAGTTTGTGATGACAAGCAAAAAAACGAAATAACTTTTGAGAGTTAAAAAGTTGTTCTCTTTACTCCCACAAAACGTACTGCAAAAGAAGTGAAACTGTGGACCTAAAACAAGATACGGACTGTAGCATGGGTTACCTGTATTATTGCACCTCTCTAGTAAACCCAATTATATATACAAACAAAATGACAGTTGTCAGCTGTTACATCTAACACCTTAATCAAAAATGGCCATGTCTGTTACGGGATACTGCAGTAGCAAACAGTAGGGATGCAACGGTACTTGGTATAATCCTGCACTGGACAATCTGTCTTTAACAAAAAATACAAATTGTGATATTGAGATCATTGTCGTCATTTTCTTTGCCATATTCCCAAGTCCTAATCTGACAATAGAATTAAAAGTGCAAGTAACTACAACCTGTGTTGCTAGTAGTGCATACTTTGAAAGTAACTGTATAGCACCAGTTCACAGTAGTTTAATAGGTGGCCCAAATTGTACGCAATTCCTAGTGTACACTTTATACAGTAGTAGTTACTACATTATACGCAGTAATTGGTGCACACTTGATGGAATGCTCTATATCAAGGTGCCCGGTAGACTACGATTGACGTAATAAGCACCCCTGCTCTGTATAGTGCACCCGCAGCCATTATTCTCCTGGTGGTAAGTACTACTACTAATCACACTTTACAGTGTTGGTACACACCTGGTCTTGCCAGTGATGAGGATCTTGCTGGGGTCCATGACGCGACACGCCAGGCCCGCTGTGTGGATGCTGCGCAGGGCGGAGCTGAGCTGAACTATGTAGGCCCAGATCAGAGACTCTGGGAGCAGGCCGGCGTGTTGCCGTGGTGGCGGAGGATCATGTTGCCCTGCACAGACACACACCATTTTTATCACCTCGTTATCTCACTAACACAGCTGGATGGGTTACAATTAGACTTCCTCATCTTGTAAGACATTTTCAGTCACTGTAATGTTAGCGGTTACAACCCTTACATGACAACATTTTCAAAAACACTACAAAGTATTGTTGTGAATACCGGATCTGCCTTAAGATCAGTTTCAGCCACAGCGCTCCGCCCCCAAAGTACACCTCTCTCTTGCGAAAGTCAAGCATCAAATGTGGAAAACCAAAAAAAACAAAATCCCCGACTTTTTGCACCCTGCTGCCTTTCCAGTCGCCATGCCTTAATTGGATTTGAGCGCCAGCGGGCAAACCTAAGTGAGTGACCTAATTAGCGTGTATTAGTGAGTCACAAAAACAAAGTGCATTAGGCAGAAAAAGAAAAACGTCGCTACAGGGCTGTGCAGGGTCTGTGTGCAAGAAGAGCAACTCACCCCACTTCCTCTTGGTGAAATAAGAGTCAGCTGCTGGGTTGTTGAAGTGCCTGCTGAACATAGTCTCTGCACCCGCGTGGAAATCGTAGGAGAACACCAATGCTGGAGGCAAAAATGGAAGGGACAGTAGTGAAAGACATTATTTTTTATATGATAAATGTATCACGTTTAGATAGACTTGGCCGATATTTTAATTTCATCGATACATTGAAGGTTTTTCTTGCACACTTAAAAATTAAACTTTCTTTTTCCTCCTCTTGTTTTGGCATACTTTATGCCCCTCAGGAGCTTTGTCACCTTACTTCCTCAGTAGCACACCTAGCAAAACATGGCTTACGCGAAAGAGACATTTGTGTCAAAGAAAAGTGTTGTTGGTACTAGGGCTAGGCGATATGGCCTTTTATTGATAACTCGATATTTTTAGGCCATGTTACGATACACGATATATATCTCGATATTTTGCCTTAGCCTTGAATGAAGTGAAGTGAATTATATTTATATAGTGCTTATCTCTGGTGACTCAAAGCGCTTTTACATAGTGAAACCCAATATCTAAGTTACATTTAAACCAGTGTGGGTGGCACTGGGAGCAGGTGGGTAAAGTGTCTTGCCCAAGGACACAACGGCAGTGACTAGGATGGCGGAAGCGGGAATCGAACCTGCAACCCTCAAGTTGCTGGCACGGCCACTCTACCAAACGAGGTATGCCGCCCACAATGAATGAACACAGCAGTATGATGATTCTATGTGTCTGCATTAAAACATTCTTATTCATACTGCATTAATATATGCTAATTTTAAACTTTCATGCAGAGAGGGAAATCACAACTAAGATCAATTTACCAAAACCGTATTTATTAAACAGTTATTAAGCAGTGGCACAAACATTCATCCATCCATCCAAAAACAGAAAGTGCAAGATTGTCAGAGACATTTTAAAACAAGCTATTTGTGCCCTTTTGTGCATGATGTCACTAAGATGACATCAAAACAACACTAAATAAAGTGCACTTTTTGTACAGAACGCCACTACAATAGTTTAAAACATATAAAGTGCACTTTTGTGCATGATGTCACACAGGATATTTCAATTACTGTTAAATAAAAATTAGCCGCATAATAGTGGTAGGTTCCTGCAGACGTTATTTCCTTCTGTTTTAGACTATTTGTTTCATACGGTGTTGATGTGGAAATGGTTGCTTGGGCATTTTCTTGGGTGTGGCACCCATAGACATCTTATAAGTATACGCAGCATTGGCATACATTTTGTTAACAAAAGTAATTTATTCAAAACATAAGTATTGCTTACCAGAGAAAGCTCTTAGTATAGTTACGTAAAAACTGTTCCATCAAAAGTAACATTTTTATCAGGTCTGAAAAGAACATTATTCAAATTTGCCTAAGATTATGCAGGGTTTGTTTGATTGATTGATACCTTTATTTTAGATTGCACAGTTCAGTACATATTCCGTACAATTGCCCACTAAATGGTAACACCCGAATACGTTTTTCAACTTGTTTAAGTCGGGGTCATTTCAATCTACTAGTTTTTGATCATATGAACAAAAAACTTCTTTTGAATTATCTTTGTCATGTTTATTCAGTGGTGTCTTTGAAAAAGTGTGTGGGGGGGCTGGAAAAAAAAAAAAATCATAAATCCCATTTTTTGTCAAAAAATGCAAATAAAATAAAAATCACATACTGCCCAGGCCTACGTTTAGAGTAGACACTTAAAAAAATACAACTTCAAAATTGTAGCTAATCTTAAAATATTACATTGTTCCCAGCAAAATGTTCTCACGTAGTGGCAAACTACTCGCTAGTGGTCGAAGAGCAGTTTGAGCCAACGTGATGTATCCCAACGCCAGAAAAGTAGTTCCTCTGTGTTAGCGCTTACAATAACAATGTGGCTATAGCTTGGTAATATGCAGGTCAAAGCCAGTAAATTGAGCTTTGTTGGCATTAAAAAAATTGTTTTTAGAGCTCTTCATAGGCGGATAAGATTATTCCCAATTACCTGCATTATCAGCCGACTCATACTAGCAGTTTTCACTATTTATGATAGTGCGGATTAAAAAAAAAATCTAAAAAAGTGCAGACTTCTTAAGTTTGTTTTATATTGTTATTACTGCCACAAGTAGTGGAAAAGTGTATCACAACAGAGTACAGAGGCGGCTCATACGAACCACAGCTGAGAAATACTTTTTGGCTCCCCTCTAAGGGACCCTCGCAGACCAACATGGACAAGGGTGTCTCTTAGGTGTTACTTCAGGACATAATGCTACCTTGCATTACCAATAATATACAAGGCAAGTATAAAAGGCCCGTGACTCACAGTGGTCTCCAAAGGCTTTCGTGGTAAAGACTTCCCTCAGCGTTACGGCGTTCGAATGCTGGATCTTCTTCCACATGTCCACCAACATCATGCACTTGGTGTTGACAAGGCGAAAACCTGCACACGTTACCAAACAAGCTTAGGGACAGATCCTAACTGGCCCTTAGGATGGTGAATGTGCACATGTAGCAATGTTAGCATTTGTACCGTGTATCCTCCTCAGGCAGTACGGCAGGTCGTCCTTGCTGTTGACCGCCTTGTAGCAGGACGTGAAGTAGCTGAAGTTGCTGGTCTTCTGCAGACAGTTGGGCGGGGGGAGGGGCTCCAGAGGGAAGAGGCTGTGGTAACTGTCCACCTCGGAAGGTACGTCTGGAAAGAGGTTTATAGTAGGACTGGGCGTTAAAACGATTGCAATAAACATCGCAATACACGTGTTGGATAATTTTCTTCTTTTTCAGCACAAGAAACCAGAAGTTGCTAAGCAAGGTTGGTTGCATGGACAAAGGCACACGTGTAATAGAGCAATGCAGGAAGTGATCAGTGGGAGTGAAACGCTAACAGCCTATCAGGTAACTGTATCCACCTTTAAGTTTATTTATGCCATCTTGTTGTCTCTCAGTTGATTTTCTGCATGGAGTGAGAAGAGAAAGTAAAAAAAGAGTGCTGCAGAGAGCCAATACGTTGTCAATGAAACAGAAAAAGCCACCTCAGCAGTATGACCGTTTTTGGGATTTTTTTGAATTACACAAACTTTCTCTCCTCTTTTCAACTCGTATCCGTTCCCTATTCGTGTATACGTAAACAACATTTAGGAACTTAAGTGCAGGACTGTATGAATAAAATACATTGCAAAATGTAACAAATGTGCCACTTTATAATAGTTATTGTGCTCAATAACATAGCATAAAAAATTCCTTACCATACTTAAATAAGAATAACAGACCAAATCAAACAGTACACAGCTGTAACATCCTGGTACTAAACCTGCAGAGAATAGTCTCAGGTTTCTCTGTTTACATTTTCATACTTTGCATTGATTTCTTACATTTTATCAAGCACTAATGTCTCATTTTTGCACCTTCATTTTAAGAGTTTAAGTGTTCAATGTGATATTAGAATTTGGTTTACAATGAGTGTTTTCTATGGTTGTGTTGACATTTTCTTTTATTTCTGCCTTGATAGCTGAGGGGATTACAATCAGAGATGGTTACATTTCAAATGTTTACATTTAATGTATTTTTTCTCCTTCTTATATTTCACAGGTCGTAAAAAATATAAAAAAATATTGATAACACCCTAAATTTATAGCAAATGTACTATAAATTATATGTGTTATATACTACATTTACCTGAATTCTCCGAGTGGTCGATCTGGGCCATGGTTATCAGATGCCTGTTAATTAATTCCTGCAGCAAGACGGCACAAGTTAGCATGGTTTTTTTATGAACAAACGCCAGGGGGAGTACCTGTCGGAGTTCGTCGGTCATGAAGAAGGACGGGGCATTGGCTTTGGGCTGCATGTAAGCCACATGGGGCGCGGTGGGGGGATAGATATGGTAGGTAGGAAACACCTGTGGTGAAATCAGAAACACTGAGCTTCCCGTTTATTGAGAAGTGAAAACTGGGCCGAGTGCATGAAACTGAACTCTTGAAAAAAACAAACGCACCATCCCTGACATCGGCACCGGGGTGTTGTCCGTGTAGAAGTAAGTGGTCCCCCCCACCGTCTCCTTCTGGATAATGTGAGCGTTCGGGTCAGATGCCGTGGTGGGCACCATGTAGTTGACCGGGTTTGGGGTATGGCTGCGCCGACGCGGAGCGGGCGAGGTGTGGGGTGTAATTTTCGGGGAGTGAAGGGGGGACGACCCTGCCGATAGTGACATGCCTGAAATAAGACACACGCCGTCAGCTTGCGGAATGCCTCAAGACTGTGGCTGAGTGCTACAAAAAAAAGGTGTAAACACCTGGAGCTAGAGCGGCCGCTGTAGAGCTGCTGAGGCCTGGGTGAGCGAAGAGAGGCGACGGGAAAGCCTGGACAGATGACTGGGCCATGGTGGCCATTCGTGGAGCTCCCTTAGGGATGAACTCACTTGCTGTCGGATTGGGAGCCTACACAGAATCCAGCTCATGTGTTAAAAACTCGCTCAAACACAAAAAGATAATGATATTTAACAGGGTACACTTACCTTTCTCCTTTGGGAAATGCTGAGAGCACCGAAATCGCTGAACAGTGACGATGTCGGGGAGTTCACTGGATCTGTTAGGAGACCACATGGGTGAGGGCGTGGTGGTGCAACTTTAATGATATACCAGCTTTACCATGAGCGCTGTGGCTGAAATTCTTGGCACCATCGTTGAGGAGGCTGGGAGAGCTGCTGCTGGTAGTTATTCGCTACAGAGAAGAGTGTGGGAAACACGTTTATAGCGAGGAAGCGCTCATGTTTGCATCTAAACACCAAACCTCTCTGTTATGATGGCAGTAACCTAAGGCTAGGGGGGAGGGGGGCCGTCGATCAACAATCTCTTTATTGAAACTAAACCACACCAAAATAACATGAGCATTAGTCATCCCCACACAGTCAGGACTCAGCAACATTCATGGCCTCACAGACAGTCAGAAATCACAGAACTCCCAACATTACCAAGATGGAGAAAGAAAAGTTGGCTAGATAATATGTATTAGATATTGGGGCTGGGTGATAAAACATTAGTATGTATCGCAATATAGCTTTTGTCAGTTGCTGTATAAACATTAGGCATGAGGAGCTGACCTTAAATGACTGGAATAAATAAAAATAATTCTAGATAATTATTTTTTTTATAGTTTAACTGCTGTGAGTACACTGCTAGCACAGATTAATTGGAGCAGTGGTTCTCAAATGGGGGTACGCGTACCCCTGGGGGTACTTGAAGGTACACCAAAGAGTACATGAGATTTTTTTTAAATATTCTGAAATTAGCAACAATTCAAACATCCTTTATAAATATATTTATTGAATAATACTTTACAAAATATGAATGTAAGCTCATAAACTGTAAAAAGAAATGCAACAATGCAATATTCAGTGTTGACAGCTAGATTTTTTGTGGACATGTTCGATTTATATTGATGTTAAAGACTTATTTTTTTGTGAAGAAATGTTTAGAATGAAGTTGATGAATCCAGATAGATCTCTTTTACAATCCCCAAAGAGGGCACTTTAAGTTGATGATTAATTCTATGTGTAGAAATCTTTATTTATAATTGAATCACTTGTTTATTTTTCAACAATTTTTTTGTTATTTTTATATAAAAGACCACTACAAATGAGCTATATTTTGCACTGTTATAATTTTAATAAATCAGAAACTGATGACATATTGCTGTATTTTACTTCTTTATCTCTGTTTTTCAATTCCGAATAGGGGGGTACTTGAATTTAAAAAAATGTTCACAGGGGGTACATCACTGCAAAAAGGTTGAGAACCACAGATTTAGACTGAGCTTTTTGTATGTTATAGTAGGATTTCACTAGTAAACATCTCATATTGATTTCCTTCGGCAATTGGTACCACTTTACGCACACACCACTCCTTTGGGGGGTTAATTTGATCCTTGTAAAGTTGTGAAGGTGTTTGGTGTGTGTGTATATATATATACACACATACAGTATATATATATATATATATATATATATATATATATATATATATATATATATATATATATTAGGGGTGGGCAAATTAATGCGTTAATTACGAGTTAACTCATCAATCTATTAACGCCGGCAATTATTTTATCGCACATTTGCGTATGTTGTTTACATGCTTTTATTTTGTTAACGCCTTTTCTTAACAAGATGGCGTCGCCCGGAAGGGCTTTGGCGTGGAGGGGCTCTTGGTAAAGATGGAACATTTGGCAAAAATACCGGACAATTCTACAAATTTCATGGCTGGCTTACAGCGTGGTCACTCCGGTATCACTTACGACCGCCAGACAATTCTGAATGTGGATAGATCGGGCCGTTTTGGACTGAATGATGCGTGCTTGCTAGACCGGCTAGCTAGCATGGGAATACTTTGCTGGCTACATCCAGC
>NC_084625.1:11188322-11293322 GCF_033978795.1 Nerophis ophidion
TTTAATAAATACAGTTTTGGTCAATTGACTTAGTTGTAGTTTCCCTCTCTGCATGAAAGTTTAAAATGAGCATATATTAATGCAGTCTGAAAAAGGATGTTTTAATGAAGACACATAGAATCATCATACTGCTGTGATTATATGTATCAAGTGTTAATTCAAGGCCAAGGCAAAATATCGAGATATATATCGTGTATCGGAGATATATATCGTGTATCGCGATATCATCTAAAAAATGTCAAGATACTAAAAAAAGGCCATATCGCCCAACCCTAATAGGTCATCAATATCCACCGATATAAATCACTTATATGATGACACAGTTTTCAGCCATATCGCCCGGCTCTACTGTCCACAACACTGTGACGTAACACTGTAGTTAGTCACTGTTATAAAAAATACTCCAAAACTCTATGCAAGCTCAGGCCCAAATGCATGAATTTGCCGCTTTTGCATAGTTAACATAAGTATCCGACATTATAACATTTACAAAATAAGACAAAAACCCATTTAACTAAAGCTACCTCAGATCAACTGACCAAAATTTAACAGTGGAGTTGTAAGACAGATGGCATGACGAGTTAAAGGCCTACTGAAATGAGATTTTCCTATTCCAACGGGGATAGCAGGTCCATTCTATGTGTCATACTTGATCATTTCGCGATATTGCCATATTTCTGCTGAAAGAATTTAGTAGAGAACATCAACGATAAAGTTTGCAACTTTTGGTCGCTAATAAAAAAGCCTTGCCTTTACCGGAATAACAGACAATGTGCGCGTGACATCACTGGTTGTAGAGCTCCTCACATCCTCACGTTGTTTACAATCATAGCCACCAGCAGCAAGAGCAATTCGGACCGAGAAAGCGACAATTTCCCCATTAATTTGAGCGAGGATGAAAGATTCATGAATGAGGATAGTGAGAGTGAAGGACTAGGAAAGTTTATAAAAAAAAAAAAAAAAAAAAAAAAAAAGGTTTAAAAAAAAAAAAAAGGGCCAGGGCAGTGAGAGCGTTTAGGATGTTATTAAACACATTTACTAGGATAATTCTGGAAAATCCCTTATCTGCTTGTTGTACTAGTGTTTTAGTGGGATTATATGGTACCTGAAAGTCGGAGGGGTGTGGCCACGGGTGTGGTGACCGCCAGTGTCTCCAGTGGGAGGAGGTAATAGTCCGCAGCGGCAGGAGGACGCAAGCTCCGCTCATGTCTACGGTAAGAGCCGACTTATTGCCACAATTTTCTCACCGAAACCTGCGGGTTGACATGTGGTCGGAAACCATGTTCGCTTGACCGCACTGTTCCATACTAAAGCTTCACCTTCCGGAATTTTAAACAATGAAATACCGGCTGTGTTTGTGTTGGTAAAGGGAGCCGCAATACACCGCTTCCCACCTCCATCTTTCTACTTTGACTTCTCCATTATTAATTGAACAAATTGCAAAAGATTCAGCAACACAGATGTCCAGTATACTGTGTAATTAAGCGATTAAAGCAGACTACTTATAGCGTGGATCGGGCTGGGAAAAAATGTCCGCTACAACCGGTGACGTGTACGCACGCGTCATCATAGCGCAACGTTTTCAACAGGACACTTAACGGGAAATTTAAAATTGCAATTTAGTAAACTAAAAAGGCCGTATTGGCATGTGTTGCAATGTTAATATTTCATCATTGATATATAAACTATCAGAATGCGTCGTTGGTAGTAGTAGGTTTCAGTAGGCCTTTAAGTAAGTTGCACTGTAAAAAACTAAACCATGTCAAGAAATTATATGCAATTGCCAAGCTGTACTCACCTGCATCATGGAGTATTTGGACTCTGCAGGGCTTCCGAATCCATTCACCCCAATAAAGCTGCTGCTGAAATAAGAGTTGGTAAGATTGGCATCGCTTAGCGTTGCTCCCTCCATCCCTGGGACTGTGGATGACACAAACCAAGGCTGAGACTGCACGCATGCAGGAGGAATACCTTCAGAAAGTTTGAATATGCTAGTTGAGCTTGTAACCAATCACAGGGCTCCTTAGAAAGAATGTAAACAGTTCAACTAGTGCACTTCCATTGTGGCGATGCTAAAGCATGCACACGGGGCGATTTCCAACAGCAGTTCTCATTATTAACAACGTTTTAAAGTGCAGCTGGTGGTTAAATAACGGGGAATAAAGTTGTGTCTGCTTCTTTTATTGTAGTTCGTATTAATTGCAATAAAACACTACCTCGTGCACGGGTAAGCTAGCCGTTGGCTAACTTAGCATCATTGCTAAAATTCGCATAAACAATCTGTATTTGATAGATTGATACGATAAAAAGCATCCCCGCATGAAGGTAAATAGTATTATAACTTTGTGAAATGTGAAATTTGCGGGCTATGTTGGCTGCTATGGGTGCTAATGTCAGTGGCTTGTGGCCACTCGCAGCTGTCATACTATCAGGCCTCTTCCGTGTGAGCTGCAACAGGCTATTTTCTTATTTCATCTTACAATAAACTTTGAAGTAAGTCTTACCAAGCAAAAAGTCACTAAGTACAAAGCACAAAATAGACGATGCCGAGGTGCATATGACGAGTAAGTGTAACGTAATGTGTTTGGAAGTGGAGGCCTCATTGAAGCACCGGGCTAAATTTTAACAAAGCCCACTCACAGCGCACCCAAAGCCGGGTTCGCCCCATGTGAAGGCCCGGCTGGGACGTCAAGCATTACTCACTGGTTAACAGCGACCCGTCCAGGGGTGTCCCTGCAGGCCCCATGCTTTCACTCTTCTTGGGCACGCCGGTGCCCCCGCCGCCGCCGCCTGGGCAAGAGGCCGCTGAGCCGCCGTGGGAATACCCCGCTGGCGTGCCGCCACCCCCGGGCAGAGACAACGGGACGGGGCTCCCGCCGCCGTGCAGCGGCAAGCCAGCCATTGACGGGTCCTCATGCAGGAACTGACAGTCGTCTCCATAGAAGCAGGTCTTGTCTTTCGCGTAGTAGCGGCAAAACTTCACCTTGACGTTGGGTATCCCGGCACTCCCGAGCGAAGCAGGTGAAGCTGGAAGTCCGGTGTTCATGGCACCGCCGCCGCCGCCGCCGTTGCTGCCGGAAGACACGCACACTTAGACGGACGCATACAGCTAGCTCGCTAGCCTACTAACAATTCCCCCCTTGACGGAGCTAAATGGAGCTGGCGTTGAAACGGGCTGCAATACTCACATCATAGCGCTGGGGTGCATGTTTGCATTTAGGACCAGATCATTGCACGCCTGGGCCAGCGAGCTCCTGGGTCGCCGTCCATGTAGCAGCTTTCTTTGCAAAGTAGCCTGCTGTTGTTTTTGCTCACTGCCAGGCTGCCCTCATCTCGCAGTGCATGCTGGGTAACCGCCGCTCATTCTATTTACCTGCTGCTGGGGCTCTGTAATGCATTATTTTAGTGTTTTTCTTTTAATATTAACATATCCTAATACATTGCTTTATTAAACATTCTGTTAAATCATATATTGTATTGTGTATAATAAATATTCTATACCAATGGTTGTCAACCTTTTTTCAGTGATGTACCCCCTGTGAACATTTTTTTAATTCAAGTTCCCCCTAATCAGAGCAAAGCATTTTTGGTTGAAAAAAAGAGATAAAGAAGTAAAATACAGCACTATGTCATCAGTTTCTGATTTATTAAAATTATAACAGTGCAAAATATTGCTCATTTGTAGTGGTCTTTCTTGAACTATTTGAAAAAAAAAGGATATAAAAATTACTAAGAACTTGTTGAAAAATAAACAAGTGATTCAATTATAAATAAGGATTTCTACACATAGAAGTAATCATCAACTTAAAGTGGCCTCTTTGGGGATTGTAATAGAGATCCATCTGGATTCATCAACTTAATTCAAAACATCCATCCATCCATCCATTTTCTACCGCTTATTCCCTTTTGGGGTCGCGGGGGGTGCTGGCGCCTATCTCAACTACAATGAGGCGGAAGGCGGGGTACATCCTGGACAAGTCGCCACCTCATCGCAGGGCCAACACAGATAGACAGACAACATTCACACTCACATTCACACACTAGGGCCAATTTAGTGTTGCCAATCAACCTATCCCCAGGTGCATGTCTTTGGAAGTGGGAGGAAGCCGGAGTACCCGGAGGGAACCCACGCATTCACGGGGAGAACATGCAAACTCCACACAGAAAGATCCCGAGCCTGGATTTGAACCCCCCCTTGCAGGAACTTCGTACTGTGAGGCAGACGCACTAACCCCTCTTCCACCGTGAAGCCCCAATTCCAAACATTTCTTCACAAAAAAAATGTAATCTTTAACATCAATATTTATGGAACATGTCCACAAAAAATCTAGCTGTCAACACTGAATATTGCATTGTTGCATTTCTTTTCACAGTTTATGAACTGACATTCATATTGTGTTGAAGTATATTCAATAAATATATTTGTAAAGGATTTTTGAATTCTTGCTATTTTTAGAATATTTAAAAAAAAATCTCACGTACCCCTTGGCATACCTTTAAGTACCCCCAGGGGTACGCGTACCCCCATTTGAGAACCATACCATTAACTGAATGTCATGCCAGTACTTTCCGCCTCTAAAAAAATACCCCAATCATAACTGTAAGATACAAAATTGAAATTATGAGATAAAAAATATTATATAAAAAGTCATAATTATAAAATTAAAATCGAAATTGACATAAAAAGTAAAAAAAAATGAAATAAAAATTAAAATAATGCGATAAATAGGTCAAGATTAGATGAAGTCATAATTATTCGATAAAAATCGAAATTATTAGATTAAAAAAATCGGGATTGAGACGAAAAATCGAAATTATGAAATAAGAAAGTCAAAATTATTATAAAAAATATCGGAATTATAAGATCCATCCATCTTCTTTCGCTTATCCGAGGTCAGGTCACGGGGGCAGCAGCCTAAGCAGGGAAGCCCAGACTTTCCTCTCCCCAGCCACTTCGTCCAGCTCTTCCAGGGGGATCCTGAGGCTTTCCCAGGCCAGATGGGAGACATAGTCTTACCAACGTGTCCTGGGTCTTCCCTGTGGCCTCCTACCAGTCAAACGTGCCCTAAACACCTCCCTAGGGAGGGGTTCGGGTGGCATCCTGACCAAATGCCCGAAGGAGCAACGGCTTTACTTAGAGCTCCTCTCGGATGGCAGAGCTTCTCACCCTATCTCTAAGGGAGAGCCTCGCCCCCCGGCGGAGGAAACTCATTTCGGCCGCTTGTACCCGTGATCTTATCCTTTCGGTCATAACCCAAAGCTCATGACCATAGTTGAACATTATAAGATGAGAAGTCATAATTATGAAATAAAATCATAATGAGATAAATGGAAATAATTATGAGATTAAAAGAATGTGAACTCTGTGTTGGCCCTGTGATGAGGTGTCGACTCCAGCAAATCCCCGCGAGGCACAAGCGGTAGAAAATGAATGAATGAAATTATGAGATAAAATGTCAAAACTATGAGATTTAAAAAAAAAAAAGTGTATATTATAGCACAGTTGTTCACATCGCACTTCAAAGTTGGAGGCTTCATTTTATAACAATGATTTTGTTCTTTTAAAGCATACTCTCTGTCCATCCATCCATTCTCTACCGCTTGTCCCTTTTGGGGTGGCGAGGGGGGCTTCAGCCTATCTCAGCTGCATTCGGGCGGAAGGCAGGCTACACCCTGGACAAGTCGCCACCTCATCGCAGGGCCAACACAAAAAGACAACATTCACACACTAGGGCCAATTTAGTGTTGCCAATCAGCCGATCCCCAGGTGCATGTCTTTGGAGGTGAAAGGAAGCCGGAGTACCCGGAGGGAACCCACGCAGTCACATAGAGAACATGCAAACTCCACACAGAAAGATATCGAGCCCGGGATTGAACTCAGGACCTTCGAATTGTGAGGCACATGTACTAACCCCTGTTCCACCGTGCTACCCGCATACTCTGTATTTATTGTCTGTCTATTTTAATCATTTTCAAGCATAACAATGGCTATATAAACTAAAAAAAAATGGTGTTATAGGCTATTAGATGGGACCACAAGTGCAATGTTCAGTATCGTAGCCACTGATTGGCTCAGCTTCAGGCAACATTACTATATGGCAGGGGTCGGGAACCTTTTGGGCTGAGAGAGCCAATAAGCCAAATATTTTAAAATGTATTTCCGTAAGAGCCATATTATATTTTTTTAACACTGAACACAACTAAACACGTGCATTTTTAAGTAAGACCGACATTTCTAGAGTATAATAAGTAAATAAATAAATAACTAAAATTGTTATTCTGAAGCTAACTGTGTAGGGGGCGTGGCCTGCGGGGCTCCAGCGAAGCGGGGTGTTGCCAGAATTGGCCTCGAAATCAGCGACAGGTGAGTAGATGGACCACCTGGGCCTTGTTATCTAATCACCTGTCGCTATGTTATAAGCAGCAGCCAGGAGGAGAGACGGAGTTGGGGCTGGAGCCAGAGTGCGAGCGAGAACAAAAGAGAAAAAGACAATTGCTAGAAAGCAACTGAGAGACTTATTGAAAAATAAAACACTATTGTAACCCTGAAACAGGCTCTCATGTCGGTGCTTGGTGGTCTGAAGAACCCCCAGGAGGGCAAGCCCCACACTAACCAATAATAAATAACTTCTTACCATTAACGCAACTTCTTGAACAGGTGTGGTAGAAAACGGATGGATGGATTAAAAAAGCACGAGAATGTTTTATAATTTGAACATTATTTTTAATACTGTAATTACAAGTGGAATTATTCATTACTTATCGTGTCAAGCAATGTCAGCTCAGATTTACCTGAGAGTCAGATGCAGTCATCAAAAGAGCCACATCTGGCTCCCGAGCCATAGGTTCCCTACCCCTGCTATATTGGATTAAACGAGTGTACAGTAAAGGTGACTTGGTGCATTTTATTGCATGTCCAGGGGGCTCTCATTATGTTAAAAACTCTATTTAGAAGGTCATACACTGCTTGTTTATGCTCTATGAAAATATTCCATTTATAAACTACTTTGTGATTAATAAACTTGAATTGATTGATTAATCCACATTTAAAAAAATGTGTATTAGCTACAGTACTTAGATGTGTATTTGTAGAGTGAGAAGTGACTTACTTTATTTATCGGGTAGTCAGGCGTGGCTTCTTCCTCTTCTTTAAAAACCGTGTTTCTCGCATCCTCATCAAAGTTCCTCTGAAGAAAGAATGTGACAGACAGACAGATGTCCTTACACAGTCCAATCATTGCAGGTGAGTCAAACATTTACTTGTGAGCTGTTATATTCCTTTGAGACTCTGAATACCTTCTGTAAAACACTGAATTTATTGAGTTATTTTATTATATTCAATAATTAAATCTAACCTACTTACAGGCTAACAGGCCTAGTCTTAAACATTTTAAATGATGTGAAAACATGTGTTAATCAAATATTATTATTGAACACATTGATCAAACTCTTATAAGCACAAATAACTATTCATAAACTGCAAAAGAAGGGACTATTAAAAAGAACGGGCAAACATTTCATTTACATGAAAATAATAATGATTAACAAATATGTTACTCAAATAAACCATCAGTCATTATTTTTTCACTTAAGAGATTCCAGACTTATTTTAATTGTTTGAGCTTCTATACCAGGGATGTCCAAACTTTTTGACTTGGGGAACGCATCGGACTAAAAAAATGTGGTCAGAGGCCAATAGCTGACTGCATGTAAAGTAATATGTATACACACATGTATAGCTTAAACCAGGGGTTGGCAACCCACAATTATGAAAGAGCCCCATTGGACCAAAATACAAAAAAAAATCTAACGCTTGAAAAAATTAAAAGCCTTATATTCATTAAGTTTATAATGAAGGCAACACATGATGTGTCTATATTAGTTAACTATAAAATGACTATGTGTCGCAAACTAATGCATCTTCATTGACACAAATGTAATATTTATTCTACACATTTTTACAAAATTAGTCAAATGGAGCGTGAGATAACTCCTGGAAATGACTGGCATACAATGACCAAAGGTAGAAATGTGTGTGTCCAAGTAAAAGGAAATGGCAGGCTGTCTTCTTCTAATGGATTTATTACAATCTTTGCATGATGGGTAACGTTTGCTGTGGTCTGGAACAACGTGGCACACAAACAATTATCAGAAATGCAGCCAATATTACACACAGAGATATGCAAAAATAAATTAAATTCACAGAGGATATAAGTAAAGGAGATTAAATAAACTTAAATGTACCTACAAACGAGGCGTAATCATGCAATATGCACATACAGCTTGCCAAAATAGCATGTTAGTATTGATTAGCTTGCAGTCATGCACTGACCAAATATACCTCATTTACCATGAATTCATTAACATGGGCCCCGACTTAAACAAGTTGAAAAACTTATTTGGGTGTTATCATTTAGCGGTCAATCATACGGAAAATGTACTGTACAATCTACTAATAAAAAGTTTCAATAAATCAATCAATCAATCAAGACTCCACACAAGTCAATAACATCAACAAAGCTCAATTTTGTGCATTCACACATCATAAAAAGTATGGTGGACAAAGGAGGAGTGGCATAAAACATGTCTTTCTGTGGCAGCGTCGGAGAAAGTTGTACATGTAAACAAACTACGATGAGTTCAGCGACCGCCAAAACTAGGACAAAATGTTGCTTGCATCAGTGAAGCATGTTTAATATCAACAGTGGGATTTCTGACAATTAAGAAAGCTTGTGTCATGTTTGTCAACCTACAGAAACCATATTAAAACAAAAAATATAGACTTTCCCTCATCTTTTTCCATTTTCATACATTTTTGAAAAAGCTCCAGGGAGCCACTAGGGCGGCGCTAATCAGCCGCGGGTTGCCGACACCTGTCCTAAACATATATATTTGTACAAACATAAATACACATACATACATAAATACATTCATATACATATATATATATACATATATATATATGTACACTTATATATACATGTATATACACATACATACATCCTAATATATATCCATCCATTTTCTACCGCTTATTCCCTTTTGGGGTCGCGGGGGGCGCTGGCGCCTATCTCAGCTATACATACACATATATATATATATATATATATATATATATATATACATATGTATGAATATACACATACATACATACACATTTATATTATTATTAATGGATGTATAATTAATATATAACATATAGACATATAATTCCTATAATTGAATATTTAGAGTATGTAAATGTTCGACTCCTACCTAGTTTACTACCATGACAATCTCTTAAAAAATTATTAATCAATCAAATATCAAGCAGCTAAAATGCACCAAAAAGGATACATGTGGAGTGTTTTGAATCGAGCTTGAAAAAATTCTGAATCGATTTACAATCGGGATGAATAAGAATCACGAATCTGATGTGAATCGATTTTTTGTGGACCACTAATATATATATATATATATATATATATATATATATATATATATATATATATCTTTTTTTTGTTTTGTTTTGTTTTTTTCCCCTTTTTTTGACATAACAGTAATGATTTGTCTTCCAAGCTGCTGTCCTGCTGTGTGCAACTGGGCTGCACTGCATGACAGCACAGAACCACATCTGTGTAACAAGTCATGAGGTAAATTCATTCAGGATCTAAAAGAACCTTTCTCCCAAACCCAAGCATGACATGTTTTCCGCCACGGCGTGTTTGCAAGGTGGTGTGTTTCCATCCAGCGTCCCACCTGGATGCACCTGGTCCAGTCCACCTCGAAGTCAGCGTGGGCAAGACACTGGTCATCTCTCTGGAGGAATTCCACGGACAGGCCATGTGCCGTTTGATCAGTGAACTGGACAGAAATAGGAGCCTCTCTATGGTCCTGCCATCAATTTCCAAGAAAGATTCCGGGAACTATACACTGAGATGTGAGCTCACCAACAGAACCAGATTTTCTTTGTCTGTGGTTCTTCAAGTGCCTGATCCTTCAGGTAAGTGGCACAAATTTCCAGCACTTATGGCAGTATGTCCAAATTTCTTTTTTTTTAAAAAATGTTTATTGTTGCAGCCAAAAGTGCCTCAATTTGTGGCAGCTTTTTCGGAAAGTTGCAGCAAAAGTTGCTTTTTCCCCCTCTAATAACATTAAATCAACTTGATGATTTTGTTATCGTTTTAAGTGTTCTTGCAACTTTACCCTCAAAAAGCACAGGATTTCAACAACAATTTGAAAACTAGTACTGTATTGATGTTTTTTTCATTTTATACCACACAGACGTACGGTAAGGTAGGGATTCTTTATATCGCCACATTCCTGGGTGTATTAAAAATTTCACAATGCAGTCGGCTGAAAATGATGGAAAGTGCCACTTTACATAGCAACTGACGCTGTACTCAAAGTTAGAATTTCCACAAAACGATTTTTAACATATTCAATACCCTACTGCCATATGACAGCTAAAGTGGACAGTGAACCTCCCTGATTTGTCACGTTTCATGTGTCAGGTAAACCGCGACAAATGGGGCTATATGATTCCCCTTCCTACTGTAAAAGTAGACACCAGATGGTAGTAAGAGCAACTAATGATTGGAACTAATAGGGGTGCACAAAAAAACAATTCACATCCAATCACGATTCTTATTTATTCCGAAGCTAAATCGATTCATAATTTTCAAGTAAAAACTGATTTTTTTTTTTTCATTTTAAGAAATAATGTTTAGGCCATCTCCATGCAAACTGTTCTGAAAAAGTTATACCAAATAATACACTGCGGAAATCGTGTTAAGTCAAAGATCAATTCTGATCATTAGGTGCCTAAAGATTCGCACCCTTGGTAACTAATTTTTATCAATAATTATAATTACTGAAAAAAAAACACCACCAAAGGCTTCCTTCTTGTTTGCTGTCTGATCTGTCATCCACGAGTTGCAGACATTCTTCGTGTATGTTTTATGCTTGTTGATCTTAAACATTCATTTATGTATCAACAAATTTACTATACCGGTATTTTTGGTAGATGAGACGATGACAGATTATCATCACACCTCAACATCTCTAACATGTAAATACCACCTATTTGCTAGGTCAGCAAAATTGGTTGAATTTGCGTGTATTACATCTCAAATTCTTGACGGGACAGTCGTGTTGCAAATTTAAGGTTGTATGATGATGTTTTCTTCATTAGGGCGTCCCACGAAACCTCGGCTCACACTGGATGGAGTGGACATCCCAAAGAGTTCCCCTCATTTTAAGTGTGCATCTGAGGGACACCCAAAGCCCACGTTGTGGTGGTCCGGGTAAGAAGGACAACTTCTAACAATCACTACAACCGCCTGAGGACCAGCGTCTTCTGCAGTGGACATTAGTTTCTGGTCGAGTTCTTTTGTCAAGAGTTCAGAAAAATGCAATGCAAAACACAAATGTCCACTGCAGAGGACACAGGTTCTCACACAGTATATGTTAGGGTTTTTTTGTAAAATATGTTTTCCCTCTGGATAGAATTTCAGATAAGGGGACAGTTTCTGAACGCACGATAACCAGCATTCAATTCACAGACAGAGGAGTCATGTGTTGTGCTGAAAACAGCGAAGGACGAGAATGCTCCCAAGTGTATGACTATGGTAATTACGTCTCAGCTTCATTGTAAGACTAACTCTAGCAGTTTCTCCAATACGATTTATGGCATTCACACTTGTATTCTACTCCATTTTTCATCAATTTTAGCTATTCTTATTCCAACCTTTTTCTTGTCCACCACATTTTTCATTCCATTCTACTTTCAAAATGTTCAGAACACACAGGCTGCGATGTTTTATTTGGCAAAAAATTTCCACATTTCCAGGAAGCTAACATTTTCTAGGAAATGTTCCCCATTCGAAATGAATAGGCAATATTTTAAACTTTTACATTTTTGGTTTCCACCCTCTTTTCTTACGACTACATTCCATTTATTCAGGATATGTTTTTTTCATTTAAAAAAAAATCCTGTTTTTCCCAAATGTCCTTTTTTGTTATGATATTATACATTTATATTTGAATTCTAAATTTTACATTTAAATGTATATTATGACTTTTACTTATTTTCTACTAATAAGTGTTACAGCTTTCACCTTTCTCGACCCATTCCAAAGTCAAAATGTTGATTGCAAATTATTGCTAGCATGCAAACGTTACTATGTTAGCCTGATGATTTTTGCTTGTATACATATACACACCTGAATCAATCATTTCATTACTTGATGCGTGCTAAATTTTAGCATGCAAGTTTGTTTTTTTTTAGCTAATTTTGCAAGTTTACAACCAAAATATTTTCTTACTTGACTATCTTGCTAGCATGCTAACATTTGAGCGAATTTTACAAGTATTTACACCTCCAAGTCAAATATAGCGTAACCAACTGTTAGCAGTGTTAGCACGCTAAAGTTAGCATGCAAATTTTGAGTTAAGTTTACAGGTATAATCCAGTCAAAAACAAGTGAAACTCAAAAAGTTTGAATTTGGGGAAAATTACTGTTTATTCCAGCGATTAGATTAACAAATTGAAATTAATATATGACATAGGCTCATAACATGTAACTCAATATATTCCAAAATCTTATTTTAATATATTTTGAGGTTTAGGGCTTATTACAGTTTATGAAAACCTTCAATTGAAAATCTCAGAAAATTTGGGATTTTCAAAACCCGTAAGCCATGATCATCAACTTTAAAGCAAGTAAAGGTTTGACATATCTCACTTTGTATGTAATGTGTTTCATATTTGAAGCTGAATTGCATTCATGAATGAACTTTTATTTTTATATTCGAATTGTTGGCGTTTCACCTTTATTTTATTCAACATGTTAATAACGAGCATGCCAGCCTTTTAGTTTAGCTTATTTTGCAGTTGTACATTTATGTGTTACTCGAGGTTATCTGGATAGCATGCTAACTGTTAGCTTTTTTTTTTTTTAAACAAAAATCCCTTTTTCTAGTTTGTAATGAGCTTGTGTTTCTTAGATTTGGAAAGTGACGTGAGGAAAAACGACGAGGTGTCAGAGGTGATTTTGAGTCCCTGTCAGCCTCTCCTGCTTCGCTGCAGAATCAAACGCCAGGGAAAGCGATCATCAATAGTGTGGGACAAAGACAACCAAGCGATGACATCTGGCGCTTTACCATGCACTGCTAAAGTCAAGCAGGAGGTACTACAGAGCTACTCACGCAGTTTGTACTCTTTGGAGTCTAGAGAAAGATTTAGTGGTTCTACGTACTGTAGGACGCACTTATGCTTTCTTTGGGTTCTAGCTCATTTGCTTTGTTTTAGGGTTATTTTGTTTTTGGTGTTCTTTAACGTTTGGTGACGTACATTTCATTTGACCACATTGAGGGGAATATGGGTTTTGGGTGACAAGAGGTTTTTACTGCTTCTCCACGCCATTATTAACGACGGATTTTCTTGTACATTTTGTGCAATGAATCCCCCTCAACGTAATCTTCCAGCTGGATATTATGACCGAGGTCTCCTGTGCATAAAAACGACTAAAAAGCACAAAATAATTTCTTCATTTGTGTTTACCCTAATTTTTCACCATAAAAACTGTTTATCTTGCCTGAGATTGTTTCCATTTTTTAGTACGACACATGTGCATTTTTTGGACATGTTTTCGTGCCTGAAAGCAGCCAAAAAGTCGCCCGTGACATGCACCTTTGTGTCAGTCGGCCACTTGGCTGTTGGCTTAACTTTGCAACCAAATGGCTGCAAATGCAACGACCAATCAACGTGACAACACACAGACAAAATCTCGATGAATATTACTGATCATAAATCTGCTTTTAATCGACTGGCTTAGAGACTTGATTGTACTTTTGATGCAAGTTGTAAGGAACCATCTTTGCAGCCACACCATCATGCAATACCAAGGGTGTCTAAAGTGCGGTACAATTCCATCCATCCATCCATTTCCTACCGCTTATTCCCTTTTCGGGTGGCGGGGGGCGCTGGCGCCTATCTCAGCTACAATCGGGCGGAAGGCGGGGTACACCCTGGACAAGTCGCCACCTCATCGCAGGGCCAACACGGTACAATTCAGCATTCTAATATTAACATGCTCGCTTTTTTTTTTAAGGATAATTTTGTAGGTATGCACCTCAGTGCTATAAATTGTGAGTTCAAATATTTTATTTTTTCACTTTTAACATGTTTTTTGCAATTTTAATTTTGACAGTAACACATAAGTTATGTTTTAAATGCTCATGTGTTTTATGCGCCACAAAATCATTTTTTTACACTGTTGATGTGATTCAACGGATAGTTGGGCGCAAATAAATGGGTTAAATGGGTTGTACTTGTATAGCGCTTTTCTATCTTTAGGGTACTCAAAGCGCTTTGACACTACTTCCACATTTACCCATTCACACACCGATTGAGGGAGCTGCCATGCAAGGCGCTAACCAGCACCCATCAGGAGCAAGGGTGAAGTGTCTTGCTCAGGACACAACGGACGTGACGAGGTTGGTACCAGGTGGGATTTGAACCCACTCCAGCAATGGTCATGTTGTGACATGAATTATGGTATTTTGAGAGGTAATTATTAAAGTCAGACATCACTGAAGGCCTAGGTGGGGAACGCACGGCCCGCCACTGTATTTACCGTTAACATGCTAGCATTTTAAACACACTTCTCTGGTACACGCCTCAGAATAATATATTTTAGCACTTCATGCAATTTACAGTTCGCATTTTAGCATGCTAGCTTTTTTTTAAATGCAATTAAGCAGGTACAGTGTCATGTATTTTGGTATTTCACTAATGCTAACTGTAAACATACTATTGTTAGCATAATACTGTTAGCATACTAATCTTTTTCTTATATTTTTGTTACTTGACGCTTTATCTGTCAATTGTGCTAAGTGTTAGCAAAGTCAGTTTGGCTTTGGCTCTTCAGCATTCACACTGAATTTCTATCAAATTTGCATTTTCTAGTTTTTTTATTTTTTTTTATTTAAATATATTTTACTGGTTTTGGAAGTGTAAACTACCAACATAGCCGCTGCATCCTTTGATTTGTATATCTGTGGCCCTCAGCGGAAAAGGTTTGAGCATCTGTCATGTTGGGCTTGGAACCCAGAGAGTTTACCAATCAGCGTGACATACAAAAAAAATATATGCTGTCTTTTAGATTTGCATCAAAAATGACGGGCACGGCCATATCCAAATGTCCTACTTTTTCATCGACTCCATCAACAAGAACCACAGCGGCAGCTACACCTGCAGGAATCAGAACAGAACCAAGTCTGTTGACGTCATCGTCCAGAGTCAGTGCCACTTGATGTCATTCAGCCTTGAAATGACCGTTAATGTGCCGTTAATGTTTTTATGCGTTACCTCAGCTGAAGATTCCCTATCAGTCCAGCTGGACGGGTACAGAAGTCTTTCGGCCCGGGAGGCGGGGAGCTCATGTTTGCAAGCCCACGTGTTGTACCATCCCGTCCTGCAGTACTGCGTCTGGGAGGCTCCTGATGGGAACATGTTCCAATGCATGAAGAACAACTGGGTGACCAAGCACAGGTTAGTTCCACTGATGGTGCAGAAGTAGGAGCAAAAGGTACTGGAACTGAAAAAAACAACAGTGAGAGTGTAGGCAACGAAAAAGGGAACAAATATAATTGCATATCCTCACAGCTAAAACATTGTATAATTGAATAGGACCCAGGAGACCAAATGTTGTAGTAAAACAAACATTTACAACCTAGTCTTTTCAGTTTGGATAAAATGTATGAAATAAATGTTTAATTATTTTAGGAATACTTTAATGGTTTTTCCCATACATACATTTTTTATGTATCTTGCTGCAATTTTCATAGTATAGTATAGTGCAGTTTTACTAAATTTCCAGAATATGGAAAAAAACCCTCTACATTGTTCACTCGATTATTTATGTACTAGACCCCCCGGGTAGCTGTATTTTTGCCAATTAGGGACACTATTTTAAGCTACGTCCTTTCGTGTGTGGAAAAAGACGCAGCCCCAGGCGGAAGTGTGTACGTCATCACAACATCTGGTTTCGGTGAGCGAAGTCTTTTTTCGGCGGCCAAATTTTCGGGGCATCACTCGTCAATAGTGCGCAAATAATAGGCGATATGTCTATACTATATACTTTGATTCCAAACAAATAGCGATTGTTGAAGGATTGGTAGCCAAGCGGTGTGCAGCTTCAGCGGTCGCAGAGGCAAAAACTCGGACGTGGGAGGAGTTCGGGGAAGCCATGGAAAACGACTTCCGGACGGCTTCGAAGCAATTCTGGACCACCATCCGCCGCCTCAGGAAGGAGAAGCAGTACGCTGTCAACACCGTGTATGGTGCGGAAAGTGTTCTGCTGACCTCAACTGAGGATGTTGTGGATAGGTGGAAGGAATACTTCGAGGACCTCCTCAATCCCACCAAATCGTAAATGGTAAATGGGTTTGTACTTGTATAGCGCTTTTCTACCCCCTTTTAAGGAGCCCAAAGCGCTTTGACAGTATTTCCACATTCACCCATTCACACACACATTCACACACTGACGGTGGGAGCTGCCATGCAAGGCGCTCACCAGGACCCATCAGGAGCAAGGGTGAAGTGTCTTGCCCAAGGACACAACGGACGTGAAGATGGTAGAAGGTGGGGATTGAACCACTAAACCTCGGATTGCTGGCACAGACACTCTAAAAAACTTTGCCACGCCGTCCCCAACACGTCTTGCTATGAGGAAGCAGTGCCTGGGGGATCTGTGGTAGACTCTCCTATTTCTGGGGCTGAGGTTGCTGAGGTAAAAAAGCTCCTCGGTGGCAAGGCCCCGGGGGTGGATGAGATCCGCCCAGAGTTCCTTAAGGCTCTGGATGCTGTGGGGTTGTCTTGGGTGACAAGACTGTGCAGCATCGCGTGGACATCAAGGGCGGTACCTCTGGATTGGCAGACCGGGGTGGTGGTCCCTCTCTTAAAGAAGGGGGACCGGAGGGTGTGTTCCAACTATCGTGGGATCACACTCCTCAGCCTTCCCGGTGAGGTTTATTCAGGTGTACTGGAGAGGAGGCTACGCCGGAAAGTCGAACCTCGGATTCAGGAGGAACAGTGTGGTTTTCGTCCTGGTCGTCGAACTGTGGACCAGCTCTATACTCTCTGCAGGGTCCTTGAGGGTGCTTGGGAATTTAAATAAATAAATAAATGGGTTGTACTTGTATAGCGCTTTTCTACCTTCAAGGTACTCAAAGCGCTTTGACATTACTTCCTCATTTACCCATTCACACACACATTCACACACTGATGGAGGGAGCTGCCAACCAGCACCCATCAGGAGCAAGGGTGAAGTGTCTTGCTCAGGACACAACGGACGTGACGAGGTTGGTACTAGGTGGGAATTGAACCAGGGACGCTCGGGTTGCGCACGGCCACTCTCCCCACTGCGCCACGCCGTCCCAAGCACAAAGCACAAGTTTGCTTTGTGCTTTGTGAACTTGGAGAAGGCATTCGACCGTGTCCCTCGGGAAGTCCTGTGGGGAGTGCTCAGAGAGTATGGGGTACCGGACTGTCTTATTGTGGCGATCCGCTCCCTGTATGATCAGTGTCAGAGCTTGGTCCGCATTGCCGGCAGCAAGTCGGACACATTTCCAGTGAGGGTTGGACTCCGCCAAGGCTGCCCTTTGTCACCAATTCTGTTCATAACTTTTATGGACAGAATTTCTAGGTGCAGTCAAGGCGTTGGGGGTTTCCGGTTTGGTGGCCGCGGGATTAGGTCTCTGCTTTTCGCAGATGATGTGGTCCTGATGGCTTCATCTGGCCGGGATCTTCAGCTCTCACTGAATCGGTTCGCAGCAGAGTGTGAAGCAACTGGAATGAGAATCAGTACCTCCAAGTCCGAGTCCATGGTTCTCGCCCGGAAAATGGTGGAGTTCCATCTCCGGGTTGGGGAGGAGACCCTGCCCCAAGTGGAGGAGTTCAAGTACCTAGGAGTCTTGTTCAGGAGTGGGGGAAGAGTGGATCGTGAGATCGCCAGGCGGCTCGGTGCGGCGTCTTCAGTAATGCGGACGTTGTACCAATCCGTTGTGGTGAAAAAGGAGCTGAGCCGGAAGGAAAAGCTCTCAATTTACCGGTCGATCTACGTTCCCACCCTCACCTATGATCATGAGCTTTGGGTCATGACCGAAAGGATAAGATCACGGGTACAAGCGGCCGAAATGAGTTTCCTCCGCCGTGTGGCGGGGCTCTCCCTTAGACATAGGGTGAGAAGCTCTGCCATCCGGGAGGAACTCAAAGTAAAGCCGCTGCTCCTCCACATCGAGAGGAGCCAGATGAGCTGGTTCGGGCATCTGGTCAGGAAGCCACCCGAACGCCTCCCTAGAGAGGTGTTTAGGGCACGTCCAACCGGTAGGAGGCCACGGGGAAGACCCAGGACACGTTGGGAAGACGATGTCTCCCGGCTGGCCTAGGAACGCCTTGGGATCCCCCGGGAAGAGCTAGACGAAGTGGCTGGGGAGAGTGAAGTCTTGGCTTCCCTGCTTAGGCTGCTGCCCCCGCGACCCGACCTCGGATAAGCGGAAGAAGATGGATGGATGGATGGATGGAAGGAAGGACCGGAATTGATGTGTACTCTGTCCCGTATTTGCTTATAGGTTGCGCAAATTGCCTAAGTTTTTTTACGTAGCTGGGTCAAAAAATAAAGCTAACGTAGACCCACGCTGATATCAGTCTGACACCTCTACTTAAAAGCCATAAAAAGTTTAGAACACTCCAAAATATATTACAATATATATTTATTTATACATTGTATTACTTTAATTTATTTTTGCGAAAAAAACACTAATTTTTAAGGTGTGGCAACTTTTATATTATTTTGTAGTAGAAGTAGCGACTTCCTTGTTAATTTACAGGATCCGGTCAAATTTCTTTGTTGTCACTTTATCAAACTGCGCATGCAAGGGACGTCGAGGCCACATTGGGGCCTGTGCCTGTTGATAATGTAGTCTGATGAAGATCAAATTTTATTTTTTACTAAGTGACCCGCCAAGTGGCGAGGGAACACTGTATATGCTCCTTGGTGGAGGTAATCAGTTATGAGTATTAAAGTTGTTTTCAGGACGGTAAAGCTGTGTGGTGAACTAAAATCAGGAGAGTACAAGCTACACCTGAAGGCAGGCGGACAAGACCAGAGCAAATCTGTGTCTGTGTGTGTTGTAGGTAAGACACTGAACTCATTTCAGCGTCATAACTCCGAACATCAAGCTTCACCGTATTTTCTTTATCGCAGACGACCCCAAGTTCATTTTCAGCCTTGACATGGACAACAACACCATCCGGATCAAAACGGCGAGCGCGGTGCCGGCAAATTACACGTGGATGTCGTGTTTCTCTGCCAACGAAAGGTGGGACTGCAACTGTACAAGTGGACACATGCCTTGATTTCCTCCATGACATCTCGACTCTCTGCAGCTGTGACAGTCAGTCTGAGTGGAAACATGTTCCCAACGCCTCGCAGAGCGACTCGGACACGCGGTGTAAGAAGACGATAGAGAGCTCCATCAGTACGGACCTTTTTGACGGAGGCAATATTAAATTCTGCCTGGCTAACTCTGTGGGATCCTGGTGCATTGTGAAACACTTGGTCTACCACCCGCCGTCCCTGCTCGCCTCCAGAGGTTTGTTCCACCATAAAAACTGGACTTTCAGCAACTGTGCACACTTTCACGCACACACTGCGTGTTTCAGGAGCTCCAGATGCGGAGAATGTTGGCTTCATGGTGCTGAAAGTGGGTAGCGTGATCCTGATTTTGGCTTTGGTCGTAGTCAGCGTGGGACTCGTGTACACCGTCAAAAAAAAGGTTAGACGCGGGCATGTTCTCGCACTGAAGCACAAGTGGCAATGACTGATCTAAATTGTCCAACAGAAACCTCAGTACCAGCCCCAGCTCCAGATGATCCAGATGGTCGGGCCCAATGATAATGACTACGTCTACATGAACTTCAAGGACTTTGAGTATGAACGCAAATGGGAATTTCCCAGAGAAAACCTGGAATTAGGTTTGAGCAAATCCATCAGTTCTTGGGAGTTATTGTGACGGTTCTCATGACTACATTACCGGTGTCCTTCCCAGGCAAGGAACTGGGCTCTGGCGCTTTCGGCATGGTGGTCCATGCCACAGCGTACGGCATCAACAAGGCCGGAGTGTCACAGCAGGTGGCCGTCAAGATGCTGAAAGGTTGGCGTGCGCTCGGCTCGGTGAGAGACAAATTGCAAAGACGCAGTAAGATTAACCTTGCTTGCTCGTTCTGCCATGCAGAGAAACACCAGGAGGTGGAGAAAGAGGCTCTGATGTCTGAACTAAAGATGCTGACTCACATTGGTAACCATGCCAACATTGTCAACCTGCTCGGAGCGTGCACGGACACAGGTACGTCCACAACACCACTGGTAACTCAGCGTTGGCCTCGCAGTCAGAATATACAAGTTTGAATTTCTGTTGAAACATCTTGACATGCCGGTTTTCGGACGGAATTCAGCCAAAAGGCATGGTTCTGCAAACAAGCGTTATGTCCCTCCCATGCAGGACCCATATACCTGATATTCCAGTTCTGCTGCCATGGAGATCTGCTCAACTTCCTTAAGAACAGCAGCCAGCGTTACCACAAGTTTGTGGCACAGACGTCTACAGCGGAGCGCTTCAGCAGCCTTTACAACCCGACGCCGACCAAAAGTTCTCGGTAGGCACCACAGTGGATTTAGTGGAGTGGTTACGTTCCAGCGGCGCAAAAACGCAGAATGATGGACGCACCCATTACAAGTCCTAAAAATGCCCATTATCTAAACCTCTGTCACAATTAGTAAACACAGTTTAAATATGAAGAAACATTTACAAGCATACATATGCAATATTGAACTTAGGAAACTTGCAGTAATACAACATCATGTCTTGTTAAAGGCCTACTGAAATGAGATTTTCTTATTCAAACGGGGATAGCAGGTCCATTCTATGTGTCATACTTGATCATTTCGCGATATTGCCATATTTTTGCTGAAAGGATTTAGTAGAGAACATCGACGATAAAGTTTGCAACTTTTGGTCGCTAATAAAAAAACCTTGCCTGTACCAGAAGTAGCAGACGATGTGCGCGTGACGTCACGGGTTGTAGAGCTCCTCAGATCCTCACATTGTTTACAATCATGGCCACCAGCAGCGAGAGCGATTCGGACCGAGAAAGTGACGATTTCCCCATTAATTTGAGCGAGGATGACGATAGTGAGAGTGAAGGACTAGAGGAAAAAAAAAAAATAGGAAAGGACAGTGAGAGCGATTCAGTTGTTATTACACACATTTACTAATATAATTCTGGAAAATCCCTTATCTGCTTATTGTGTTACTAGTGTTTTAGTGGGATTATAGTCATACCTGAAAGTCGGAGGGGTGTGGCCATGGGTGTGGTGACCGCCAGTGTCTCTGAGGGAAGCCACGTTTCTCGACGAGGCGAAGGCAGCCGTTGGGGCCAGGCTGAGCTTTTTTTCCCCCTCCTCGACGGTGGAAGCATCCCACGTTCGGGGGCTGGCAGGTCGGATGAGGCAAGAGAGTCGCAGCTGCCTCTTTGACAGGTGCACGAGGAACGACGCAAGCTCCGCTCATGTCTTCGGTAAGAGCCGACTTATTACCACAATTTTCCCACCGAAACCTGCCGGTTGACATGTGGTAGAGAACCATGTTCGCTTGACCGCTCTGTTCCATATTAAAGCTTCACCGTCATCTTTAGGGAATGTAAACAAAGAAACACTTGCTGTGTTTGTGTTGCTACAGCCGGCCGCAATACACCGCTTTCCACCAACAGCTTTCTTCTTTGTAGTCTCCACTATTAATTGAACACATTGCAAAAGATTCAGCAACACAGATGTCCAGAATACTGTGTAATTATGCGATTAAAGCAGACGACTTTTAGCCGTGATCGGTGCTGGAAGAAGATGTCCTCTACAATGCGTGACGTCACGCGCACGCGTCATCATTCCGCGACGTTTTCAACAGGATACTTCGCGGGAAATTTGAAATTACAATTTAGTAAACTAAACCGGCCGTATTGGCATGTGTTGCAATGTTAAGATTTCATCATTGATGCATAAACTATCAGATTACGTAGTCGGTAGTAGTGGCTTTCAGTAGGCCTTTAAAGCATCTTCCTGTTGGAAAATGTTGAGTGAATTGACGTGTGGGACAGCGACTTCTGTTGGATACTTAGCTGCAGTGTTCTTTTCCCCCTGCAGAGGGCACCATCAAACACCTTTCTATTTAGGTTACTCCAAAAAACACACATTATTTCCAATTCAAGCTGTGATAAGAATGAGATGAAAGCAGACAGGAGAGGATCTAGTGGACATGGAATGTGCTGAATTTTTTTTTCGATTCTTATTACAAATCTGAGGGACCCAGGATAGCTCAATGGTTAACACTGTGGGCTCCTGATACAGGGGTACTGAGTTCAAATCCCATACATGGCTGTAATTTGAGGCTTCACGGTGGAAGAGGGGTTAGTGCGTCTGCCTCACAATACGAAGGTCCTGCAGTCCTGGGTTCAAATCCAGGCTCGGGATCTTTCTGTGTGGAGTTTGCATGTTCTCCCCGTGAATGCGTGGGTTCCCTCCGGGTACTCCGGCTTCCTCCCACTTCCAAAGACATGCACCTGGGGATAGGTTGATTGGCAACACTAAATTGGCCCTAGTGTGTGAATGTGAGTGTGAATGTTGTCTGTCTATCTGTGTTGGCCCTGCGATGAGGTGGCGACTTGTCCAGGGTGTACCCCGCCTTCCGCCCGATTGTAGCTGAGATAGGCGCCAGCGCCCCCCCCCCCCGCCCCACCGCGACCCCAAAAGGGAATAAGCAGTAGAAAATGGATGGATGGATGGAATTACAAATCTGAATCGTTTCAAATTTATCAGGAATTTCAAACAATGTTTTTGTCAAGTTATCTTTGCGCTTTACTGGAAGTGTCTATGCAGTACAGGCCAAAAGGTTGGGACACACCTCATTCAATGTGTTTTCTTTATTTTCATGACTATTTACATTGTAGATTTTCACTGAAGGCATCAAAATTAAGAATGAACACATAGGTGAAATAACTGAAAACATGTTTTATACTGTAGGTTTTTCAAAATAGCCACCCTTTGCTCTGAATACTGCTTCGCACACTCTTGGCATTCTCTCCATGAGCTTCAAGAGGTAGTCACCTGAAGGGGTTTTCACTTCACAGGTTTCATAGTTTTGATACTTTCAGTGACAATATACAATGAAAACGCATTGAAATGAGAAGGTGTGTTTAAACTTTTGGCCTGTACTGTACGTCATACGTCAGCAGTCAAGAAATGTTTTTGTAACCTTTAACCTGTTTGGAAAAGTTTTTTTTTTTCCAAAATATATTGAGAGAATCGGTCTGAAATGCATTGTTACTTGAATTGCAAAGGAATTGAATCGTGAGTTGTTTTAAGATTGATTGTAGTGTATTGTGTGACGTCAGTGTGCAGGAGGGCAGCGTGGACAGCAACGTGCTAATGCAACCCGCTTCCTCGGAGGGACACGAAGACAAGGCTCTCCTCCATCACAGCTTGGAGGACGTGGACTGGAATGAAGGTGAGAGGACAGCTTCTGATACAACGCAACCCGTTTAACAACACAATAGGAGCTCATTGTTGATCGTGACTGATCCAGAAAGCGACAACAACGACATGGAAGACCTGCAGGCCCTAACTTTCGATGACCTCCTGAGCTTTGCTTTCCAAGTGGCTAAAGGAATGGCGTTCCTCGCCTCCAAAAACGTAAGCACCTGAGTAAAACACTGAGTAATTGGGGCCGTCTTCTACTAAGGACAGAGAAGGCCCTGTCCGCAAGATTGAAGTTTAGTCTTAACCACACACAAAAAAATTCAACCCCCCTAAAAAAATTCTGCAAACACCAAGATTTTAACATTTTAAATCTATTTTTGGTTTGAAAATCCATTATTTGGGTTACAACTTTTCGTTTACTAATCAAAAATATTTTCTGTTAATACAATTTTCTTAGTTTAAAAATATTTTTCTTCTTTTCAAATCCATTTTCTTAGTTAGAAAATCATATTTTTGGTTTCAAATAAATTTTTGGTTTGCAAATAATTTTTTTTGCAAATGCATTTGTTATTTACAAATCCAGTTTCTTCTTTGCAAATCCATTTTTTGGGGTTGTAATTCTTGTTTTGGTTGTAAATCTATTGTTTGGGGTTGCAAATCAAATGTGTTTGTAGATCCATTTTGTTTGCAATTTTTTTGGGTTGCAACATTTTTTTTTTAGTTTGCAAATTGTTTTATATTTGGGTTGCAAATATATTTTTTTTTATTTACATCCAGTTTGTATCCAGTTTCTCGTTTGCAAATCTTTTTTCGGAGTTTGACTTCGAAGTCTTTTTGGTTGCAAATATATTTTTGGGGTTGAAAATCAAATTTGTTGTTCGCAGATCCATTGTTTCGTGTTGCAAATAGCTGTTTTTTTTTTAAATCCATTTTTTTTTAAATTACAAATCCTTTCTTTGGGTTGCAATTACATTTTTATTTTGCAAAATATTTTCTTTTTGTTAGCACATTTATTTTTTTGGGTTACAATTAAATTTTGGGGGGTTTGCAAATTAATTTTTTGTGTGCACATCATTTTTTTGGGTGTTGCAAATCAATTGTTTTGTGTAACACATTTTTTTGGGGTTGCAAATATATTTTTTGAGGGGTTATAAATTAAATTTTTGTGGTTACAAATTATATTGTTTTGCAAGTAATTTTTTTGGGTTGCTTACATAAAAAGAGACACACTTCTCTCCATATACTAGTGGGACGGACATTTTTTTCTGCATAGACAATAAACCAGTTATTGTTGCAACATCCTCCCAGTTTAAAGCAACATAAAGTGCCAGATGAGTTAGTCAAAAAAACTAAATTTGGAGGATTTCGCTGGCTTTTCTTGGTGATTGTTGCAACCTAAATAAGCACGTTTTTTTCCCACAAAGTTGCAGCAAAAGTCAAGTTTTGTGGTTTATTTCATCGGCCAGTGATTTTACAAACTTGTTATTCAAGTGTTCTCTTTAACTATGACACACACACCATTAATGTACATGTACGTACAGTATCAACCATTATATTTGACTTCATGAAGATTTATGTCAGGCTGCACATCCTGTAGGGCAGTTATTCTCAAACTGTGGCACGTGTACCACTAGTGGTACGCCAAAAATTCCTTAAAGGCCTACTGAAATGAAATTGTCTTATTTAAACCGGGATAGCAGGTCCATTCTATGTGTCACACTTGATAATTTCGCGATATTGCCATATTTTTGCTGAAAGGATTTAGTAGGGAACATCGATGATAAAGTTCGCAACTTTTGGTCGCTAATAAAAAAGCCTTGCCTTTACCGGAAGTAGCAGACGATGACGTCACAAGTGTGAGGGCTCCTCACGTCCTCACATTGTTTATAATGGGAGCCACCAGCAGTAAGAGCGATTCGGACCGAGAAAACAACAATTTCCCCATTAAATTGAGAGAGGATGAAAGATTTGTGGATGATGATATTGATAGCAAAGGACTAGAAAAAAATTAAAAATAAAAAAGGCGATTGCATTGGGACGGATTCAGATGTTTTTAGACACATTTACTAGGATAATTCTGGGAAATCCCTTATCTTTCTATTGTGTTGCTAGTGTTCTAGTGAGTTAAATAGTACCTGATAGTCGGAGGGGTGTGTCCACGGGTATCTTGACGCCAGTCTCCGAGGGAAGTCAACGGCAGCTGATCTCCGGTACGAGGCGACTTTTTACCACAATTTTCTCACCGTAACCTGCCGGTTGACAAGTGGTCGGGAACCATGTTCGCTTGACCGCTCTGGTCCATAGTAAAGCTTCACCTCCGGGAATTTTAAACAAGGAAACACCGTGTGTTTGTGTGGCTAACGGCTAAAGCTTCCCACCTCCATCTTTCTACTTTGACTCCTCCATTATTAATTGAACACATTGTAAAAGATTAAGCAACACAGATGTCCAGAATACTGTTTAATTGCGCGATGAAAAGAGAAGACTTTTAGCCGCAAATGGTGCTGCGCTATGTCCCCTCCAACCCGGGACGTCACGCGCACGCGTCATCATTCCGCGACGTTTTCAACTAGAAACTCCGCGGGAAATTTAAAATTGTAATTTAGTAAACTAAACCGGCCGTATTGGCATGTGTTGCAATGTTAATATTTCATCATTGATATATAAAATATCAGACTGCGTGGTCAGTAGTAGTGGGTTTCAGTAGGCCTTTAATTAAATATTCAAACACAGTGTTATGGTTCAAAGTGTGTGTAATGTTACAGAGGCCAAACATATTAAATAGACTTGTTAAATAAAACCTCTGCCTTGTTTCTAATTTAATTTACTATGCTACTGTATTTTAATGTGGGTCATTACGGTGGTACTTGGAGAGACAGGTTTTTTCTGAGGTGGTACTCGGTGAAAAAGGCTTGAGTACCACTGAGGTAGGGTCTAACTTGGCTGCTTATGCATATACGTGTGTGTACGTGTGTGTGCGTGTGTGTGTGTTTGTAGTGTATCCATCGTGACCTGGCAGCTCGAAACGTGTTGGTGACAAAAGGCAGACTGGTAAAAATCGGGGACTTTGGATTGGCTCGGGACATTGACAACGACTCCAACTACGTCGTGAGAGGAAACGTAAGCAATCATTTTTCAAACCCCTGCCCCGCACACATCTCAGGTGACTCTACCGCCTCACAGGTGCGTCTGCCCGTCAAGTGGATGGCGCCGGAGAGCATCTTCGACGGGATGTACACCATGAAGAGCGACGTGTGGGCGTACGGCATCCTCCTGTGGGAGATCTTCTCTCTCGGTATCACCTCACACACACACACACACCTGTTGACACAGTGCAGGACACACGTTATTGATATCAGTGTCGGCCTCAGGCGTCACTCCATACCCGGGCGTGAAGGTGGACCACACGTTCTACTCGATGATCGAGAGAGGATTTAAAATGGAATGTCCTTACTACGCTGATGAGTTTGTGTAGGTGTTCTTAGTCTTCAGTGTGCCTCCAATCAGATTGTTTCATTGTGAGTCCTTTGCAGGTACGGCATTATGCGCAAATGCTGGGCCTTGTTGCCCGGCGACCGGCCCTCGTTCTCCAAAATTATGTCTTACATGTCCGACCAACTAACCATCAGAGATGAGAAGGTAAATGTGCAGGTTTGAGAACAATATACTATTTACTTACCTTTTTAGGTAGAGAACACCTATCTGACTCATATGTCTAGCTGAGAGAGCTCCTTCCTCTTTCAGCTTTATCATAACATGATCGACCAGATACCGAGCGACTACAAGAATGCAGCAGTAATGCAGGACGCTTCTGCTTTTGCAAAACCAGAGGAGGATGTTGAAGAGCGGTTGAACGAAGACACGTGTGGAAATGTGAAGTGGTCCGGTGCTGAGTGTGAATAGAAACACCGGGATGCACGATAATGGAAATGTTAACCGATACCGATAACCAAGAATTCTCAGACCTTTACAACCGATAACAATGACCGATATTTATGTATATATTTTCACACAAAAATTAAAAAAAAAATGAGTTCACACATTTGCCCAAAATGTATACACTCTAAACAACAAATATGCAAAACTATGGTAGGGATAGGGATAATATAAACTGATATTTTACTTTACTATAAATTACACATCCTACTATAATTCTGACCCAGGCAAACAATTAGAATCATTGGATAGAGCAAATATTTTTACAATTTACACCTCTTACTGATTGACAGAAATAAAATAATATTTTTCTCTGACAGTAATGAAATGTGCCAAACCCTTAGAAAGGCAACAATTAATTGCAAAACATAAAGAAATCAGGGTTCAAATGCATTTTTCCAGTAAGAAATCATAAAAGTTAACCAACTGCCTCCAGATGAACTATGAATTTAAACATAAACTACTCATTTTATTGTCAAGTTCTTCGGCCCTGAGGTATTTTCTTTCAAACTGTTGCCTCTTAAACCCTTTGTCATTAGTCCTGTGGCTTTGCTGCGGTCGCTGCTATTAACATCAGGTGTCGGCTCAGCAGCGCAGGCAGCTTCGTACTACTTCTATCAATCATCGCGTTTTTGAATTTTAAGGTGACTTACTGTATCAGATTTTATCGTGTTGAACTTTGTCTTTAACTCTGCCTGTTAAATTTCTGCAGAATAGGTTTTGAAAAACTACAAGTGAGATGTCTTTTGACATGCTAAGGAAAGCTGCGCTATGAGGCTTTCCGCTGTACATAACAGGCCGCGCAGGCAGCGTCATGAGATCACAAATATGCACCCATACCTTAGGGGAGGAGTTGAGGAGCAAACGGAAGCACAAGCCACAACAGAGAGAGACAAATGATAAACAAAGCGATGATAAGCCTTTATTATTTATTTGTATTATTTTACTCTGTTCTATATTTATCAGCTGCCGATAATATCGTACATCCCTAATAAAAACTTGGATTGTGTATTGGCAATGACCTCACGATACAATATGTATCCCAATATGGTACCATACAGTATTGTGACATTGCGATTAATTGCGATATTCTACATGGTTCACGGATTAATTTAAAATACAGATCAAAATACAAGTTGTGAAAAATAGCTTTAAAAAAGTAGCATAAAGTATTTAATGACAGTAATAATAAATTGGACAAACTGGGTGAAAAAAACAATACAATACAAATAATGCATTTACATTAATTGCAATTGTACAGAAAGAGGTTCAAGTCCTCTGTAACTTAAATGTGAAATATAATTGTATTCTACTGTACTTCTTAACTGTGAACTTATTGTACTGCCTTGCTCAACAATAACCCCGCATAGCAAAGTACTATAGCAGCACAGTGACACAGCGGCAAAAAATCAATTTTGAGTTAGAAAAAGCACATAACATGACTCTTAAAAAAATGACTCAATATTAGGACATTGCAAATGGATATTACTGCATATAGTTGGCATTATATTGTCCAGTCCCGCCAGGATTTTGCAGGCTTTTGTGGTGATTGTTGCGCCCTAAAATGCCAGATTTCGCGGCAGCTTTTCCAGAAAGTTGCGGCAAAGGTTGCAACGTTTTTAAGCTCATTTTTTTAATCAACTTGTGATTTTATGGACTTGTTAACAATGTTTTAAATGTTCCTTGTAACCTTAACCTGAAAAAAACATAGGATTTCAACAAAAATTGTGAAAAACAAATACTGCATTGGTGTTTTACTCGTTTGTAGCACAGACTTAAAAGTAGACAGTAGAAGGCAGTAAGAGTCCATACACAGAGCTCATTGTCAAATGATTGTACTGATTTAATTAACTATAGTATAATTAAATATAGGATAGTAATAATTTGAATTATAGGAAGAAACACCACCTGAGGCTTCCTTATTGTCCGCTGTCAGCTTTGTCGTCGACAAGTTGCAGACATTCTCTGTGTATGTTTTACACTTGAAAAGTGTTTGTCCATCTTAAACATTAATTTATGTTCCAACACTTTTACCCCGCATGTTAAGAGCAGTTATGAAAGAATAATAGTGCCTATGCTTGTATGTAAATGAGTCGATGAAAGACTTATAGTGCTAATGCTTGTATGTAAATGAGTCGATGAGAGATTATGATCACACTTCAACATCTCTAACATGTAATTGCTGCCTCTTTGCTAGGTGAGCATTACAAATATGTTCTTAATTGTCTTACCCAGCATAAATAAATGTAAATACATATATAATTACATGTGAACTCGGAAGTGATGGTGTATATACTGTATTACCCAGAAGGCTTAGTGTCATAGACAGGAACTGGAAGTAGTCTGAGCTGAGTGGTAGGATGCTGATCAATAAAGAGTTGATATATTGTAATAAGTTTGCCTACGCAAGAAACAAAGATAAGTTTTGCTCGCACAGTTAACTTAAAGACAAAGTGAACTAGCGAGAATGACGCTGATTTCAAAGAAGTTGCGAACATTGGACATTAACTAGTAACGAGGCCGCTAAAAATTTGCATAATTGGTTGAATTTGCATTAATTGACACTATCGCAACATTGGAAATTTCTGGAAGGACTGATTGCCGTGTCGATATTTTTTCCCAGGCCCTTTTTAAAACAAGTGAGCATTTCACATGTTTCATGAAATAGAAGTACAGGCATGTTCAAACTTTTACTACCTCTCTGCATACATTTTCAAAAAAATACTTTTTACCTTTTGTTTACTTAAATTGTATGCTATCAACACATCAATGTAGATCAATATTTGCTATGTAGTTTATTATACCCTAAAGAAAAAAAATAGCCAACATTTCGGCTGCTGTTTTCATAATTGTTCTGATGAGAGGTCGCAAATAGACTTTTTTGCTTAAAATATGACTAAATGAACTGAAGGCCAACGTATTCGAGCATGCCTGAAATAATAGAAACCTCTATTTACCTTTTTTTTACTTAAATTGTATGCTAACAAAACATCAATGTAGATCAAAATTTGCTATGTAGTTTATTATATCTTAAAGAAAAAAATAGCCAAAATCTCTGTTGCTGTTTTCATAATTATTCTGATGAGAGGTCGCAAGTAGAATTTTTTGCTTAAAATATGACAAAATGAGCTGAAGGCCAACGTATTCGAGCATGCCTGAAATAATATAAACCTCTACAATGCACAGGCCAAAAGGATTTGGGGGGTTCCTAGCAATATGTGTAGTAGACAGTTGTCCCTCGCCACATCGTGCTTCAAAGTTTGCGGCTTGATTCTATCACAGAATTATTTCGCATATTGTATGTATTCCAAAATAAGCATTTTTCAAGCAACTATATTGCTAAATGAACAGAAAAGATAAATATTACAGTAATATCTTTCCATGTCTAGAGTGAATTAGTGAATTGTGAATTATATTTATATAGCGCTTTTCTCTAGTGACTCAAAGCGCTTTACGTAGTGAAACCCAATATCTAAGTTACATTTAAACCAGTGAGGGTGGCACTGGGAGCAGGTGGGTAAAACGTCTTGCCCAAGGACACAACAGCAGTGACTAGGATGGCTGAAGCAGGGATCGAACCTGGAACCCTCAAGTTGGTTGCATGACCACTCTACCAACCGAGCTATACCACTCTCAAACTGTTGAAAACTGTATTTAGAAAGTTGTAAACAGTTTTTCAATGCTTTTACATTAAAAATATTTGATTTATAAATGCGTAAAGTAGGGCTGTGTGACATAACGATATAACGGCATGTTTGTCTTTGTGCGGTATAGAAAATGACTATATCGTAATATTCGATTATATGTTCTCACACAGTTGCTTTTGGCTGCGGGCATTACATAACAAGCTAACGTTAGCTGAAGCAGGTCGAGTTGCTTTTAGCTGCGGGCATTACACAACACGCGTTTCTCACTCCTTCTCGTGTCTCCTTCTCACAGAGACGGAAAACAAGCCCGCCTTCTTACATACGTCACATACTGTCGCGCGTCTAGCATCATACGCTGTCGCCGAGCAGAGAGGTAGCAGCATGGCTAACGTTAGCTGAGGCAGGTCGTACAAGCAAAAGCGGAGCGGAGCGGATCTTGTGACATTGCAAGAGGGAGAAGGTGCGAAAGTGATCACAAATGGAGGAAGAACAATAAATGCCAGAAATAAAGAGCAGGGGATCCATCATCTGGTGGTTTGGCTTCAAGTGGGAAGATATTCAGCAAACAGCAATATGCAAAGTATGCAGCAGAAGTGTTACTACAAAAAGGTAGCAACAATATTAATTTGTTCTTTCCCTTAAAAAGTCACCCGGGAGAAAATGAAGAGTATTTGATAAATACAGTTTTGGTCAATTGACTTAGTTGTGATTTCCCTCTCTGCATGAAAGTTTAAAAGTAGCATATATTAATGCAGTATGAAGAAGAATGTTTTAATGTAGACACATACTGCTGTGATTGTGCATCAAGTGTTCATTCAAGGCCAAGGCAAAATATCGTACTATATATCGTATATCGCAATATGGCATAAAAATATGGCGATATTAATTAAAGCCAATATCGCCCAGCCCTAGCGTAAAGTCATTTACCAGTCAGGCCTCGAGCCAATTAACAGAGATAAACCAGGGACGATTATTAAATGAATTTATTTATTGTTGAATTCATAAATTCATTAATAGTTAATAAATTGTATAAAAATCCAATGTATGTATTTTTTGTTGACAGATACAGACCTACAGTGTTATTATTTTTGTGTACGTAATATATATTGAAACAGCTTTTATCCTGTAATTGTTCCTACTGGTTTATTGTTTTCTATGTCATGTTTCTTTAAATTGCATGTATTATTCAAACAAAGCATTAAAAACCTGCAATAAAAGACAAACAGCGTCTGGGTGTATGACGTCATCATCACTTTAGCTACACTGGTTTCCGCGTGACGTCATTTTTCTTCAAGTCAGATATTTTATTTATTTCGTTATGGCTACACAGAAAGATAACAATACTGATATCAAATTCCACGCGTTCATTTATTTAGCCTTAAGGTAAAATGACGCTCTTTGAAATTCAAGTTAGTGTTTGTTTGTTTTTTTTAGTTATGAACATACCTACAACTTGCCTTTTCTTACCTTCCGTTACTTTATTTTTTCTAATTCTCCCCCTACACAAGCACACTGATGTTAAAAACAAAAAACGAATTGTTTTACCTGCTCAGGTGTCGAACATAAACACAAACGAGCTCTTGTGACGCCATAAACACAACGGCGCCTTGAGACGAAGCATCACTTCCGGGTTATGGCCAAACATCTCCCGCCAACACGCAATGCGGAAGTGGATTTTGGGAGGAGCTCAGCGATTGGCTGAGAACTACGTCCCCATTCTCTATAGAAGAGATCACATTTGTTTTGTTTTTTTATAAACGACTGTAACATAGAAATGTTTGTCAACATAATTATGCTGAAGGCAGAAAACATTCTAAATAAATGTAGATTTATGAAAGTAAGGCCCACATTTTCTAAATGGCTTAATGGTTTACAATTATTAATCAAATCCTGGAGAATAATTAAGAGTACAACATCTCTAAAATTGATATCTCTGATAAAAACATTTAAAATGGTTTAGGTTACACTTTTTGTCTTTTTTAAATTATTGTTTTTATTATTTATTGTATGTACAAACTTGTTTCCATATGAGTTGGGAAATTGTGTTAGATGTAAATATAAATGGAATACAATGATTTGCAAATACTTTCCAACCC
This sequence comes from Nerophis ophidion, assembly GCF_033978795.1. Classification (NCBI taxonomy): domain Eukaryota; kingdom Metazoa; phylum Chordata; class Actinopteri; order Syngnathiformes; family Syngnathidae; genus Nerophis; species Nerophis ophidion. The sequence continues at coordinate 11,221,575 of NC_084625.1, forward strand.
ATATTCAGTTGAATATGCTACAAAGACAACATATTTGATGTTCAAACTGATAAACCTTTTTTTTTCTCAAATAAATCACTAACTTTAGAATTTGATGCCAGCAAGACGTGACAAAGAAGTTGGGAAAGGTGGCAATAAGTACTGATAAAGTTGAGGAATGTTCATCAAACAATTATGTGAAACATCCCACAGGTGTGCAGGCTAATTAGGAACAGGTGGGTGCCATGATTGGGTATAAAAGCAGCTTCCATGAAATGCTAAGTAATTCACAAACAAAGATGGGGTGAGGGTCACAACTTTGTAAGCAAATTGTCGAACAGTTTTAAAACAACATTTCTCAACGAGCTCTTGCAAGGAATTTAGGAATTTTACCATCTACGGTCCGTAAAATCATCAAAAAGTTCAGAGAATGTGGAGAAATCACTGCACGTAAGCGATGATATTACGGACTTTTGATCCCTCAGGCGGTACTGCATCAAAAACCGACATCAGTGTGTAAAGGATATCACCACATGGGCTCAGGAACACTTCATAAAACCACTGTCAGTAACTACAGTTGGTCGCTACATCTGTAAGTACAAATTAGAACTCTACTATGCAAAGCCAAACCCATTCATCAACAACACCAAGGAGTGCCGCTGGCTTCGCTGGGCCCGAGCTCACCTAAGATGGACTGATGCAAAGTGGAAAGATGTTCTGTGGTCTGACGAGTCCACATTTCAAATTATATTTGGAAACAGAGTATGTGGTGTCCTCCAGAACAAAGAGGAAAATAACCATCCGGATTGTTATAGACGCTAAGTTCAAAAGCCAGCATCTGTGATGGTATGGGGGTGTATTAGTACCCAAGGCATGGGTAACTTACACATCTGCGAAGGCACCATTAATGCTGAATGGTCCATACAGGTTTTGGAGCAACATATGTTGTCATCTAAGCAACGTTATCATGGACCCCCCTGCTTATTTCAGCAAGCCAATGCCAAGCCACGTGTTGTACGAGCGTGGTTTCGTAGTGAAAGAGTGCAGGTACTTTCCTGGCCCGCCTGCAGTCCAAACCTGTCTCCCATGTGATGATATATCCTTGACACACTGATGTCGGTTTTTGAGGCAGTATCGCCTGAGGGAGTAAAGGTCCGTAATATCATCGCTTACTTGCAGTGATTTCTCCAGATTCTCTGAACCTTTTGATGATTTTACGGACCGTAGATGGTAAAATTCCTCAATTCCTTGCAATAGCTCGTTGAGAAATGTTGTTCTAAAACCGTTTGACAATTTGCTTACAAATTGGTGACCCTCGCTCCATTCTTGTTTGTGAATTACTTAGCATTTCATGGAAGCTGCTTTTATACCCAATCATGGCACCCACCTGTTCCCAATTAGCCTGCACACCTGTGGGATGTTCCAAATAAGTGTTTGATGAGAATTTCTCAACTTTATCAGCAACTTCTTTGTCACGTGTTGCTGGCATAAATTTCTAAAGTTAATGATTATTTGCAAAAAAAATTTTTTTTATCAGCTTGAACATCAAATATGTTGTCTTTGTAGCATATTCAACTGAATATGGGTTGAAAATGATTTGAAAATCATTGTATTCCGTTTATATTTACATTTAACACAATTTCTTAACTCAAATGGAAAGGGGGTTTGTATTTGCTTTTGTTTTCTTTCCTTGTTGTTGAAAGTGCCTTGACTGTTGTGTGAATTATATATGTATGTTTTACTGTTTAAAAAACAACAAAACACATGCAATGCGGAAGTGGTGGAACCAATCAAGATTCATTGTTATTTTGTCATGAGCGATACTGGATATAAAAACCCAAAATGATACCGATACTTCATACTTTACATGATTGTTCACCTGTAATTTGCTGAACATGATTATAATTAGAATACAGAAAAAACATCATCAGCAACAAACCTCTTCGTCAACAGTTTAACAAAACTGTTAGCAAAGACAATCCATTAATCAATCAATCTTTATTTATAAAGCGTGTTTCATACAAATGCAACGCAAACTGCTTTACAAAGATAAAAACAATACCCCGGTGACCCATATCCCCCATTATCACATACGTACGCACAGACACAGATATCAAACACAAACACAACATACACACATTTGCCTCTATATGGACCAATGATTGCATGGCTGAGTACAGAGGAGACATGTGAGTAAACACTATCACAGGTCATCAGACCATGGCCACCAGGACGCTGACACAAAAGCACCCCCCACAAGCACGGCTGACAACCCCTGAGGCAGATGACTCATCTGAGGAACGTTGGAAAATAAAAAATAATAAAACTTGTAAAATAGTAAGAACCAGGTGTATGTAACCGGTAGTGTTTTTCTTAGATGCACTTTACTGACAATACAAAGAATAGAATTATTGTCAATTTTGTTCTGCCATCGTCAAGACCCTCTCCCGTTATCGTGGACAAAAGGGAAGTAGGAAGGCGTGTCTAATGCATATAAAAAGACAATGAATCCACATTGACAAAAAAAACAACATTCAGGTGTTTACATGTAACTTACATATTTTGTGTACTTATAACAATAATACTATACATTATTTAATAATATGTATTATATATAATACATATATGTAAATATACACATATATATATATATATGTGTATATATACATACACACATATATATATGTATATACATACATACATATATACATATATTTTTTTTATATATATCCTGAGTTAAATCCCGGCCTCAGGATCTTTCTGTGTAGAGTTTGCATGTTCTCCCCGTGACTGCGTGGGTACTCCGGCTTCCTCCCACCTCCAAAAACATGCACCTGGGGATAGGTTGATTGGCAACACTAAATTGGCCCTAGTGTGTGAATGTGAGTGTGAATGTTGTCTGTCTATCTGTGTTGGCCCTGCGATGAGGTGGCGACTTGTCAAGGGTGTATCCCGCCTTCCGCCCGAATGCAGCTGAAATAGGCTCCAGCACCCCCCGCGTCCCCGAACAGGACAAGTGGTAGAAAATGGATGGAGATATATATATATATGTGTGTGTGTGTGTGTGTACATACAGTGAATAAATTAATAAATATAACCAAATAAAATCATGCATAACTAATAGGATAAGAAGTAAAATACAAATGACTTCAATAAAATAATATCATGTAAAAGCCAAATCATAATCAATGTAACACAATAATACAATGATTAGAGCAAAATAAAGAAAAGAAAAAACAAAAACTTACTACATATATATATATAATTAGGAGTGTGGGAAAAAATCGATTCGAATACGTTGCGCGATTCAGAACCGATTCTAATTTTTAAAAAATATCGAGTTTTCATTTTTTATTAATCCAACAAAGCAATACACAGCAATACCATAACATTGCAATCCAATTCCAAAACCAAACCTGACCCAGCAACACTCAGAACTGCAATAAACAGAGCAATTGAAAAGAGACACAAACACGACAAAGAACAAACCAAAAGTAGTGAAACAAAAATGAATATTATCAACAACAGTATCAATATTAGTTATAATTTCAGCATAGCCGTGATTAAAAATCCCTCATTGACATTATCATTAGACATTTATAAAAATAAAAAAAAGAACAATAGTGTCACTTGCATCGCATCTCATAAGCTTGACAACACACTGTGTCCAATGTTTTCACAAAGATAAAATAAGTCATATATTAGGTTCGTTTAATAGTTAAAACAAATTTACATTATTGGAATCAGTGAATAAAACATTGTCCTTTATAATTACAAAAGTGCTGAAATCCTATGTATTGAATGAATATAGAATCGTTTTGAATCGTAAAAGTATTGTTTTTGAATCGAAAAAAATACAAATATTATCGAATCGCGACCCCAAGAATCGATATTGAATCGAATCGTGGGACACCCAAAAATTCGCAGCCCTAATACATACTGTATGTATATATACCATATTTCCTTGAATTGCCACAGGGCATATAGTATGCGCCTGCCTTGAATTACTCCCAAAATAATTAGCGCATGCTTAGTATTACCGCCTGGTCAAATTCGTGATGTCACGAGTGACACTTCCCCTGTCATCATTTTCAAAATGGAGGAGGCTGATTTCAATACCGGTAATTTGAAATCACATAAAGGGAAGAAGATTAAGAGCTATTCAGTAGGATTTAAGGTCCAAGCTTACATCACACTCAAAATTTTACTCCATGCCTTTGGTAAGTGCCGGAGTGAGAAGAGGTTTTAAATTAATTAGCACATGCTTACTTTTACCGCATGCCTTTGGTAAGCGCAGGAGTGAGAAGAGGTTTTAAATTAATTAGCGCCCCGGCGGCAATTCAAGGAAATACGGTATATATGTATCCATCCATCCATTTACTACCGCTTATTCCCTTCCGGGGTCGCGGGGGGCGCTGGCGCCTATAACTAAATAAAATCTTGCAAACAAATAAGATAAATAGTAAAATAGAAATGACTTCAATAAGATAATTAATATCAAGTAAAAGCCAAATCAAAATTCCATCCATCTTCTTCCGCTTATCCGAGGTCGGGTCGCGGGGGCTACAGCCTAAGCAGGGAAACCCAGACTTCCCTTTCCCCAGCCACTTCGTCTAGCTCTTCCCGGGGGATCCCGAGGCGTTCCCAGGCCAGACAGGAGACATAGTCTTCCCAACGTGTCCTGGGTCTTCCCCGTGGCCTCCTACCGGTTGGACGTGCCCTAAACACCTCCCTAGGGAGGCGTTCGGGCGGCATCCTGACCAGATGCCCGAACCACCTCATCTGGCTCCTCTCGATGTGAAGGAGCAGCGGCTTTACTTTGAGCTCCTCCTGGATGGCAGAGCTTCTCACCCTATCTCTAAGGGAGAGCCCCGCCACACGGCGGAGGAAACTCATTTCGGCCGCTTGTACCCGTGATCTTATCCTTTCGGTCATGACCCAAAGCTCATGACCATAAAATGGGTTGTACTTGTATAGCGTTTTTCTACCTTCAAGGTACTCAAAGTGCTTTGACACTACTTCCACATTTACCCATTCACACACACATTCACACACTGATGGAGGGAGCTGCCATGCAAGGCGCCAACCAGCAACCATCAGGAGCAAGGGTGAAGTGTCTTGCTCAGGACACAACGGACGTGACGAGGTTGGTTCTAGGTGGGATTTGAACCAGTGACCCTCGGGTTGCGCACGGCCACTCTCCCACTGCGCCACGCCGTCCCTAGGTGAGGATGGGAACGTAGATCGACCGGTAAATTGAGAGCTTTGCCTTCCGGCTCAGCTCCTTCTTCACCACAACGGATCGGTACAACGTCCGCATTACTGAAGACGCCGCACCGATCCGCCTGTCGATCTCACGATCCACTCTTCCCCCACTCGTGAACAAGACTCGTGAATCAAAATTTATTTAACGAAATAATACCATTATTAATCGCAAAATAAAGAAAATAAAATATATGTAATTTTTACATATCTAACAAGAACAAACACATTTGTGTCAACTTCGGTATCGGTACTTCCGGACAGTTGTATCGATCCGCTCCCCCAGCTTCCTGTTTAAATGGCCGCCTTGAGAGCGGCGCACGAGACTCACGATGCCTTCGCCGATCCCCGCCAGCCGCCTGCTGGCTACAGAAGACTTGTGTCCCACGGTGGACATCCGGACCTGCAGCAGTCCGCTGTCCAAACAAGTGTTCGGGTCCACCTTGCAGGTGCCCTTGCAGCGACTCCACGGTCGAGTTGCGAGTCGGCTGTGGTCGTCCGTCATCCACTGGAAGGAGCTCCGCTGCGGGCAGCCCGTCGGCTCCGGTGGCTTCGGTTCGGTGTACAAGGCGACTTACCTCGGAGGGACTGTGGCGCTGAAGAAAGTCAAAAAGTGCACGAAAAACCAACTGGCGTCTCGTCAGAGCTTCTGGGCCGAGTTGAACGCGGCACATCTTCGACATCCGAACATCGTGCGCGTTATTGCGGCCACCACCTGTGTGCCGGCGGACCTGAAGGAAGACCGCAGCATCGGAACCGTTCTGATGGAGTTCGTCAGCAACGGGTATTTGTTTTTAAATTTTATGTAACGAAACAAAAAATGACTTCGAATTAAAAAAAAAAAAAAGTTTTCTTTCAAATTATTTTGTTAAAACAATCTTAACTTTAATGTTATGGGCGGAGCCTTCCCAACCAGCATGTGAGAAGCCTTTTTATTGGTCGGTGTCGGATGACGTAGTTTATGGGCGTGACCGCTGACCACGTCCACCCTCAACATATTTGGAGGGAAATACCAAGACCAATGAAATGGCTTCTAACACATTTTTCAGGGGAAGCCCCGCCCACAAGATTGAAGTTGAGCCATAATAAAAAGTAAAAAAGGATTTGTAGCCAAATTAAAAATATATATATTTGCGAAAAAAATCTATTTGTAAATAAAAAAAAATGTATATGTAACCCAATAAAAGCAAAGGATTTGTAAACAACACTATGAAACAGTAAAAGAAAAGATATGTAACCCCATAAGTGTTTGCAGACAAAAAACGTTCTAATAATAATTAAAAAAAAAAAAACATTTGCAAACAGAAATAATTACATTGTAACCCAAGTTTTATTAAAACGTTTTGCAAACAAAGAAATGGTTTGCTAAAAATGAAATAATGTGCAAATAAAAGGAAAAAATATGAATTTGTAAAAAAAACAACACATTTGTAACCTTCCCCCCCAAAACATTTTTTGTGTCTAAATTATTTGTAATAAAAAGTATTCACAAACAAAAATATTGGACTCTGTAACTAAATAATGTTGTATCAAACAAATTAGTTGTAATTAAACAACAGTTGCAAACAAAAATAATGGCATTGTAACCAAAACGAATTGCAAATATAACGTAAAAAAATAATAAAGTAATTGTAAGCCAAAAAAATAATTGCAAACAAAAATAACGAATTTGTAAAAATAAATGTGCAACTCAGATATGTATCCAAATGATTTGTAACAAAAACGAGTTGCAACTCAAATGAAAGATTTGTTTACACAAAATTTGCAAACAATTAACTATTTGTAATCAAACAATCGCAGACAAAACTTATGGCTTTACAACCAAAGTTTTGTTGACAAAACAATTACCAAAAAAAACAACAATTAAAACAAACGATTTTTTTCATAAAAAACGATTTGCATACAAAAAATATTTGTAATCAAAATACAATGCAAACAAAATATTTGAGATAGTTAATATTTGCAAACAAATAATGGCTTTATAACCCAAATTTTGTCAACAAAAATATTTACAAACAAAAAACTATTTGTAATTAAAATAAAATTCAAACAAAATATTTTTAATAAAATATATTTGCAAACAAGTAGTGGCTTTGTAACCAAAGTTTTGTCAGCAAAAATATTTACAAACAAAACACTATTTGTAATTAAAATAAAATGCAAACAAAATATTTTTAATAAAATATATTTGCAAACAAATAATGGCTTTGTAACCAAAGTTTTGTCAACAAAACAATTTATTACAAAAAGGATTTGTAAACAGAAAACTATTTCTAAATAAAATAAAATGCAAACAAATTATTTTTAATAAAATATATTTGCAAACAAATAATGGCTTGGTAACCAAAGTTTTGTCAACCAAACTATTTACAAAAAGAAAACTATTTGTAATTAAAATACAACGCAAACTAAATATTTTTAATAAAAATATATTTGCAAAATAATAATGGCTTGGTAACCAAAGTTTTGCTAACAAAATAATTTGTTTGCAAACATAAAAAAGTGTACTAAACGATTTGCATACAAAATAATGTTTTTTTAAATAAATTAGTTTTTCTAAGAAAACTGATTTGTGATAAAAAAAACTGCAAATTTTTAGATTTTTTTTTTTTTTTAATTCCTTCATTTTTGTTTGCAAATATTTTTTGGGATTGTACATTTTCATGTTTGCATGTTTTTGTCTCCAAGTCCATGTTTTGGGTTTACTCGCATAAAAAGCCAGGTTTGTGTCCGCGAACAGGAACCTGCAGCAGACCATCGACTGCAGCGCGGGGCCCCTGGGGGCCGACAGGTGGCTCAGGTACTCCCTGGACATCGTGCGGGGTTTGGACTTCCTGCACGGCAACAAGATTGTCCACCTGGACATCAAACCCGCCAACGTGCTGCTGTCCGCGCAGGACACCTGCAAGATCGCCGACTTCGGCTGCTCCGTCCAGCTGGGCAGCGACGTGTGCGGCGCCGCGTCCTACCCGAGTCACGCGGGCGGCACGTACACGCACCGGGCGCCCGAGCTGCTGAAGGGGGAGGGCGTGTCCACAAAGTGTGACATCTTCTCCTTTGGGATCACTATGTGGCAGATGGTCACCTCGCGCCAACCTTACCTGGGCGACAGGCAGCACGTCATCTACGCCGTGGTGGCCAACGACCTCCGACCTTCCCTGGAAGACCAAGCGGCCTTCGGGTCGCAGCGAGGCCAACTGCTCAAGAAGCTTCTTGGGAGATGCTGGACAGGACAGGTGGCAAGCAGACTGGGCGCACAGGAAGTATTGACGCACCTGGACCAACTCAGATCATCTTCTCTTGTCTTCTAGTACTTTCCTCTTACTTCCATCTCTTGTACAATTGCATCTTTCATATTTATTTCAACACGGAAACCTTTTCTACCTTTTTAAGGCACACATTTTCCTGCGGGTGACAAACTCTTCCTGGACATTATTGTTGATGTGCGCTCATATTTGTAGCATTGTTGTTTGTCTTTTGCACACCTGACTTATAAAACCGTTTTAAGCTTTTGTCTTAATGTTTTGTAAAGTATTAAGTTGTCATTAAAATAACATATTCATATTTTGCTGACATTATCATGGATTATGTATCATTTTTTGCTCCTTGCAGGGTTTTTTTTTTTTAAAACAAACATTTTAAAGGCCTACTGAAAGCCACTACTAGCGACCACGCAGATAGTTTATATATCAATGATGAAATATTAACATTGCAACACATGCCAATACGGCCTTTTTAGTTTACTAAATTGCAATTTTAAATTTCCCGCGAGGTACCCTGTTGAAAACGTCGCGAAAATGATGACGCTTATGTTGACGCGTGCTTGTGACGTAACCCTAACCCTAACAACTCACGGCTAAAAGTCGTCTCATCGCATAATTACACAGTATTTTGGACATCTGTGTTGCTGAATCTTTTGCAATTTGTTCAATAAATAATGGAGACACTAAAGAAGAATGCTTCTTGGTGGATTGCAGCTGCCTTTAGCAACCGAAACACAGCCGGTGTTTCTTTGTTTGTTGTGAAGCTTTAACACAGAGCGGTCAAGCAAACATGTTTCTCTACCACATGTCAACCAATTGTGATATTAAGTCTGCTCTTACCGGAGACTTGAGAGGATTATGCGACCCCCTGCAGCAGCTGTCAAAAAGGCAGCTGTGATCTTGGCTCCTCTATTGGCTTCTCTCAGAGACACTGGTGTTCACTACAGCCCTCTGACTTTCAGGTATGACTTTATAATCTCACTAAAACACTATTAACACAATAAGCAGATAAGGGATTTTCCATAATTATCCTAGTAAATGTGTCTAATATCTGAATCGCTCCCGCTGGAGCCGGCGCCTTTTCTTTTTTTTTCTTTTTATTTTTTTAGTGCTTCACTCTAACTTTCCTCATCCACGAATCTTTCATCCTCGCTCAAATTAATGGCGAAATCGTCGGTTTCTTGGCCCGAATAGCTCTTGCTGCTGGTGGCTATGGTTATAAACAATGTGAGGAGCCCTACAACCCGTGACGTCACACGCACATCATCTGCTACTTCCGGTAAAGGCAAGGCTTTTCTATTAGTGACCAAAAGTTGTGAACTTTATCGTCGATGTTCTCTACTAAATCCTTTCAGCAAAAATATGGCAATATCGCGAAATGATCAAGTATGACACATATAATGGACCTGCTATCCCCGTTTAAATAAGAAAATCTCATTTCAGTAGGCCTTTAACTAGCTGGCAACTAGCTGGCAACTAGAGCACTATTAACTAGATGGCAACTAGAGCACTATTAACTAGATGGCAACTAAAGCACTATTAGATTGAAACTAGATGGCAACTAGAACACTATTAACTAGATGGCAACTAGAGCACTCTTAACTAGATGGCAACTAAAGCACTATTAATTAGATTGAAACTAGATGGCAACTAGAACATTATTAACTAGATGGCAACTAGAACACTATTAACTAGACGGCAACTAGAACACGATTAACTAGATGGCAACTAAATGGCAACTAGAACACTATTAACTAGATGGCAACTAGATTACTATTAACTAGATGGCAACTAGAACATTATTAACTCGATGGCGACTAGAACACTATTAACTAGATGGCAAGTAGATGGCAACTAGATTACTATTAACTAGATGGAAACTAAATTACTATTAACTAGATGGCAACTATATGGCAACTAGATTACTATTAACTAGATGGCAACTCGAACACTATTAACTAGATGGCAACTATATGGCAACTAGATTACTATTAACTAGATGGCAACTCGAACACTATTAACTAGATGGCAACTAGAACACTTAACTAAATGGCAACTAGATTACTAATAACTAGATGGCAACTAGAACACTATTAACTAGATGGCAACTAGATTACTACTAACTATATGGCAACTATATGGCAACTAGATTACTACTAACTAGATGGCAACTATATGGCAACTAGATTACTTTTAACTTGATGGCAACTAGATGGCAACTAGAACACTATTAACTAGATGGCAACTAGATTACTAATAACTAGATGGCAACTAGAGCACTATTAACTAGATGGCAACTAAAGCACTATTAGATTGAAACTAGATGGCAACTAGAACACTATTAACTAGATGGCAACTAGAGCACTATTAACTAGATGGCAACTAGAGCACTATTAACTAGATGGCAACTAAAGCACTATTAATTAGATTGAAACTAGATGGCAACTAGAACATTATTAACTAGATGGCAACTAGAACACTATTAACTAGACGGCAACTAGAACACGATTAACTAGATGGCAACTAAATGGCAACTAGAACACTATTAACTAGATGGCAACTAGATTACTATTAACTAGATGGCAACTAGAACATTATTAACTCGATGGCGACTAGAACACTATTAACTAGATGGCAAGTAGATGGCAACTAGATTACTATTAACTAGATGGCAACTAGATTACTATTAACTAGATGGCAACTATATGGCAACTAGATTACTATTAACTAGATGGCAACTCGAACACTATTAACTAGATGGCAACTAGAACACTTAACTAAATGGCAACTAGATTACTAATAACTAGATGGCAACTAGAACACTATTAACTAGATGGCAACTAGATTACTACTAACTAGATGGCAACTATATGGCAACTAGATTACTACTAACTAGATGGCAACTATATGGCAACTAGATTACTTTTAACTTGATGGCAACTAGATGGCAACTAGAACACTATTAACTAGATGGCAACTAGAACACTATTAACTAGATGGCAACTAGATTACTAATAACTAGATGGCAACTGGAGCACTATTAACTAGATGGCAACTAAAGCACTATTAATTAGATTGAAACTAGATGGCAACTAGAACACTATTAACTAGATGGCAACTAGAACACTATTAACTAGACGGCAACTAGAACACGATTAACTAGATGGCAACTAAATGGCAACTAGAACACTATTAACTAAATGGCAACTAGATTACTATTAACTAGATGGCAACTAGAACATTATTAACGCGATGGCAACTAGAACACTATTAACTAGATGCCAAGTAGATGGCAACTAGATTACTATTAACTAGATGGCAACTAGATTACTATTAACTAGATGGCAACTATATGGCAACTAGATTACTATTAACTTGATGGCAACTAGAACACTATTAACTAGATGGCAACTCGAACACTATTAACTAAATGGCAACTCGAACACTATTAACTAGATGGCAACTAGAACACTTAACTAAATGGCAACTAGATTACTATTAACTATATGGCAACTAAAACACTATTAACTAGATGGCAACTCGATTACTAATAACTAGATGGCAACTAGAACACTATTAACTAGATGGCAACTAGATTACTACTAACTAGATGGCAACTATATGGCCACTAGATTACTACTAACTAGATGGCAACTATATGGCAACTATATTACTTTTAACTTGATGGCAACTAGAACACTATTAACTAGATGGCAACTAGAACAATATTAACTAGATGGCAACTAGAACACTATTAACTAGATGGCAACTACATTACTATTAACTAGATGGCAAGTAGAACACAATTAACTAGATGGCAAATAGATTACTATTAACTAGATGGCAACTATATGGCAACTAGAACACTATTAACTAGATGGCAACTAGAACACAATTAACTAGATGGCAAATAGATTACTATTAACTAGAGGGCAACTATATGGCAACTAGAACACTATTAACTAGATGGCAACTACATTACTATTAACTAGATGTCAACTAGAACACTATTAACTAGATGGCAAATAGATTACTATTAACTTGATGGCAACTAGATGGCAACTAGAACACTATTAACTAGATGGCAACTAGAACACTATTAACTAGATGGCAAATAGATTACTATTAACTAGAGGGCAACTATATGGCAACTAGATTACTATTAACTAGATGGCAACTAGATTACTATTAACTAGAGGGCAACTATATGGCAACTATATTACTATTAACTAGATGGCAACTAGATGGCAACTAGATTACTATTAACTAGATGGCAACTAGATGGCAACTAGATTACTATTAACTAGATGGCAACTAGATGGCAACTAGATTACTATTAACTACATGGCAACTAGATGGCAACTAGATTACTATTAACTAGATGGCAACTTCTACCAGCTGTGTGTGTGTACAAATGGAGTGCAAGTAAGTATTCAGTTAGTGTTCAACAAAGCCCACAACGCTCCTGTAGACTTTTGAAATAGTTTTGAACACTTTGTTAGACTTGTACAAGACAGTGTGACACACAAGCAGTGCAAGTACACGGTTGAACAATGGTGTGCAAACACGAGGAGAAGAAATAAAAAAGCAACTTCTGCTTTGAATACTTGCTGTGGATCCGTACATTTTTGTCCAATCCCACTTCTTCATGTAGAACGTCCACAGATGATTGGTTGAGCACACACTACACCAGCAGACATGTTATACACATGGACAGGAAGTGTTTATGCCGTCTACTCACTAAACAAATATTTCAGTCTTTGGCTCGCAGGAATTATGGCTAGCAATAGTGCCAAGGAGAATCCATAGCTCGAAAAACACAGGCGGTTCATTCAAGTCAGCTGTTTGGGAACACTTTTACTTCCCAGTGAAATATGTCAACAAAGACAAGTGGATGACTGTAAAGTGAAACTACTGATACTGCACGTCAACCAATAATAAAAGGGACAAGCGGTAGAAAATGGATGGATGGATAACCTTTAAATAAAAATAATGATTTATGAACTACACAACATAAAACTAATAATGATTTATAAACTACACAACATAAAGTAATAGGGCTGTGAATCTTCAGGTGTCCCACGATTCGATTCAATATCGATTCTTGGGGTCACGATTCGATAATATATCGATTTTTTTCGATTCGATTCGATTCTCGATTCAAAAACGATATCTTTCCGATTCAAAACGATTCTGTATTCATTCAATACATAGGATTTCAGCAGGATCTACCCCAGTCTGCTGACATGCTAGCAGAGTAGTAGATTAAAAAAAAAAACTTTTATAATTGTAAAGGACAATGTTTTATCAACTGATTGCAATAATGTAAATTTTTTTTAACTATTAAATGAACCAAAAATATGACTTATTTTATCTTTGTGAAAACATTGGACACAGTCTGTTGTCAAGCTTATGAGATGCGATGCAAGTGTAAGCCATTGTGACACTATTCCTTTTTTTTTAAATTTTTTATAAATGTCTAATGATAATGTCAATGAGGGATTTTTAATCACTGCTATGCTGAAATTATAACTAATATTGATACTGTTGTTGATAATATTCATTTTTGTTTCACTACTTTTGGTTTGTTCTGTGTCGTGTTTGTGTCTCCTCTCAATTGCTCTGTTCATTGCAGTTCTGAGTGTTGCTGGGTCAGGTTTGGTTTGGAATTGGATTGCATTGTTATAGTATTGCTGTGTATTGTTCTGTTGGATTGATTAAAAAAAAAAATATATATATTTTTTTATTTAAAAAAAAAAAAAATTTTTTTTAAATGGGAATCGATTCTGAATCGCACAATGTATTCGATTCGATTCGTATTTGAATCGATAATAATGATTTATAAACTACACAACATAAAAATGATAATGATTTAGAAACTACACAACATGCAATTTTAAAAAACAACAACTACACAACAGGTGTTGGATCAATGTGGACATTTAAGACTTATTTTGTGGGAAAATTGTGGGGAACATAAAAAAATATATTAGACTATATATTATTGCGGACCCCCTGTTTAAGACCCCTGATATATACCTCATATTTATATGATTTAAAGCAGTTTTATGTTGAAAAAACAAAACCTAGTAATGAACAAACACACCTACGTATTGAAGCAGGTTACATAATGGTGACTCGCTCCGGTGAAATGTTGAGAGCTGAGCCGACAGGCTTGGGGTTTTTGCTCTGAGGCTGACCGGGATCGAGGCCGCGGCGGATGCGATGGAGCTTGTGGGCCACGCACGGAAGCAGCATGACCAGCTTGCCCCCGATGACACACGACGGCAGCGCCAGCGCCAGCACGAAGCTCGGGGGCATGTAGAAGCGGTACGCGTCCTCTTCGAAGGCTCGCTTCCAGCCGAAGAGGAAGCCATGGAAGGTGGCGATCAGCAGAGCGATGTAACCCAGGGTGGACTAGAACAAAGAACGACATGAAGACTTCAAGGATTCCAGCACAGGAACCACTTGGCGCATTTTTATTCTGCTTTAGGGCAGGAGTGTCCAATATTTTAAAAAAAGCTAAAAAAAGGCTAATATATAATCCATCCATCAATCCATTTTCCACCGCTTATTCCCTTTTGGGGTCGCTGGCGCCTATCTCAGCTACAATCAGGCGGAAGGCGGTGTACACCTCATCGCAGGGCCAACACAGATAGACAGACAACATTCACACTCAGTCCACTAGGGCCAATTTTTTTAGTGTTGCCAATCAATCTATCCCCAGGTGCATGTCTTTGGAAGTGGGAGGAAGCCGGAGTACCCGGAGGGAACCCACGCATTCACGGGGAAAACATGCAAACTCCACACAGAAAGATCCTGAGCCTGGAATTAAACCCAGGACTGCAGGACCTTCGTATTGTGAGGCAGACGCACTAACCCCTTTGCCACCGTGAAGCCCATGTATATTTGTGCTCGGCCACGGGTGTCCAAAATGTTTCGACTTGGGGCCGCATTGGGCTAAAAAACATTTGGCCGACTGCATGCATTGCAATTTTCCCATCATGCATTGCAGTTGATTTAAATGGATGTCCTTTTTTTAAAATTATGTGTCATGTATGGACATGTTTTATGATATCCACAAAGTTCAGTGAGCAGGTTGTGTTATGTGTGTTGACTGTCTGTGTTAGTTGTTTTGCGCTTTGAGTGGGAAAGGTTGCTGGGATCAGGTCTTTTACTGTAAGGAAAAGCAGTTTTGTTTACACTTCAACGTATAATCCATGGTCGTTGGCTTGGCAGCAAATTTGCAGCTGTTAGCTGCAGGCACCCTGAGGGCCAGACTCCTTATGACTTGTGACGTCTCGTGAGCCAGATTGAAGACGCCTGCGGGCCGTAGTTTGGACACCACTGTGTGTGTGTATATATATATATATATATATATATATATATATATATATATATATATATATATACAAACCCCGTTTCCATGAGTTGGGAAATTGTGTTCGATGTAAATATAAAGAGAATAAAATGATTTGCGAATAATTTTCAACACATATTCAGTTGAATATGCTACAAAGACAACATATTTGATGTTCAAACTGATGAAAATTTTTTTTGTTGCAAATAATCATTAACTTAAGAATTTGATGCCAGCAACACGTGACAAAGAAGTTAGGAAAGGTGGCAATAAATACTGATAAAGTTGAGAAATACTCATCAAACACTTATTTGGAACATCACACAGGTGTGCAGGCTATTTGGCAACAGGTGGGTGCCATGATTGGGTATAAAAGCAGCTTCCATGAAATGCTAAATAATTCACAAACAAGGATGGGGTGAGGGTCACCAATTTGTAAGCAAATTGTCGAACAGTTTTAGAACAACATTTCTCAACGAGCTATTGCAAGGAATTTAGGGATTTTACCATCTACGGATCCGTAAAATCATCAAAAGGTTCAGAGAATCTGGAGAAATTACTGCACGTAAGCGATGATATTACGGACCTTTGATCCCTCAGGCGGTACTGCATCAAAAACCGACATCAGTGTGTAAAGGATATCACCACATGGGCTCAGGAACACTTAATAAAGCCACTGTCAGTAACTACAGTTGGTTGCTACATCTGTAAGTGCAAGTTAAAACTCTGCTATGCAAAGCAAAACCCATTTATCAACAACACCAAGGAACGCAGCTGGCCTTCAATTTCCCAACTCATATGGAAACGGGGTTTGTATATGTACTGTATATATATATATATATACAGTATATATATATATATATATATATATATATATATATTAGCGGTGTAACAGTACGTGTATTTGTATTGAACTGTTTCGGTACGGGGGTTTCGGTTCGGTACGAGGGTGTATCGAACGAGTTTGTAAACTAAAGTCTTAGCAAGCTGCTCTGCTTTCTGCCTCTGTCCGAGCAGTGAGCACCCAGCATTTTCCCGCCCACACAACCAACTGATTGGTTACATACAAGGTCAATCAGCAGTGCGTATTCAGAAAGCATGGAGTCAGTGCTTCGGCGTCGAGACGAGCAGATATGTGTTTAGCAGGTGAGCAGCAGACATCGTACACTCCCCAAACTATAAAAAACACTTCCCAGTCACAACTATTACAAACATCACTATGAGCCCGTTGACCTTCTAGAAACTTAAACTGCAGCTAAGCTCGCTCATAGAGGTGAAAGCTAATTAGCTTTTAGCGTTACGTTAGTTCATTTTGCTGTGTGTGTGTGTGCGTGCTTGCGTGTGTGTGTGTGGGTGTGCATGTGTGTGTGTGTCTAATAAAAGTCAACTACAGACTTCCCAAATGCTGTAATAAATTAAGCATGATGAGTGTACCCTGCCTTCCGCCCAATTGTAGCTGAGATAGGCGCCAGCGCCCCCCGCGACCCCGAAAGGGAATAAGCGGTAGAAAATGGATGGATGGATGGATGGAGTTGACTTGAAACTGTTTAATGTTGTACTATTTATATGTAAAAGAAAGGTTTTGTGATTTTATTTAATCAAAGCAACAACTTGAGGCAGTCAATGTGCATTAACGTGGGTAGAATTATTATAATGTTCCCAATGTTAAAAGGATAAAGCCATTGTTTACAAATTTGGTAAATAAATAACCCCAAAATTTATATTTTGTTGTTTTCTTACTGTACCGAAAATGAACAGAACGGTGACCTCTAAACCGAGGTACGTACCGAACCGAAATTTTTGTGTACCGTTACACCCCTATATATATATATATATATATATATATATATATATATATATATATATATATATATATATATATATAATCAGCTGCAAATTTACTGCCATTTTGAAGCCATTGTGAGGAAATCAAACCAAAGACCATGGATTATACATTGAAGTGTACACAGGACAGCTTTTCCTTACAGTAAAAGACCCGATCCCAGCAACCTTTCCCACTCAAGGCGCAAAACAACCAACACAGAAATTCAACACACATGGTCACACATAACACAAGCTGCTCACTGAACTTTGTAGATATCATAAAACATCACATAATTAAAAAATGACATCCATTTAAATAATTTACAATGCATGACGGGAAAAATGCAATGCATGCAGTCGGATTTCGGCCCCAAGTCGAAACATTTTGTCACCCGTGGCCGAGCACAAGAGTTCTTAACCTTTTTGACCTTGGGGCCCAACTTTTACACTACATAGGGGTCCGGGTCCTGCTCAAATATTAACACTGATTTAATCTTATTTTTTATTTTAATCATGTTCAATAATCATATCTCACCTACTTACACTATACAACCTTCAAAAGATATGAAAGCATGTGTAAATCAGACACATTATTATTTTTTATCGATATTTATTATACATTATTGATAACGTAACATAAACCTCCGACTTTAGAAAAATAAGAAGTGACTCATAAATACCTGATGAAAAATAAATTGATATACACTTATATATTGTGCTAAAATAAATAACACTGATAACGAATATCTTCTATGGAATTACAACGAAATGAACCCAGATTTCCCTCGCCCGGACGTGGGTCACCGGGGCCCCGCTCTGGAGCCAGGCCCGGAGTTGGGGCACGATGGCGAGCGCCTGGTGGTCGGGCCTGTCCCCATGGGGCCCGGCCGGGCACAGCCCGAAGAGGCAACGTGGGTCATCCCTCCAATGGGCTCACCACTCATAGGAGGGGCCATAGAGGTCGGGTGCATTGTGAGCTGGGCGGCAGCCGAAGGCAGGGCACTTGGCGGTCCGATCCTCGGCTACAGAAGCTAGCTCTTGGGACGTGGAACGTCACCTCACTGGGGGGGAAGGAGCCTGAGCTAGTGCACGAGGTAGAGAAGTTCCGGCTGGATATAGTCGGACTCACCTCGACGCACAGCAAGGGCTCTGGAACCAGTTCTCTCGAGAGGGACTGGACCCTCTTCCACTCTGGCGTTGCCGGCAGTGAGAGGCGACGGGCTGGGGTGGCAATTCTGGTTGCCCCCCGGCTCAAAGCCTGTACGTTTGAGTTCAACCCAGTGGACGAGAGGGTAGCTTCCCTTCGCCTTCGGGTGGGGGGACGGGTCCTGACTGTTGTTTGTGCTTACGCACCAAACAGCAGTTCAGAATACCCACCCTTTTTGGGTACACTCGAGGGAGTACTGGAAAGTGCTCCCCCGGGTGATTCCCTTGTCCTACTGGGAGACTTCAACGCTCATGTTGGCAACGACAGTGAAACCTGGAGAGGCGTGATTGGGAAGAATGGTCGCCCGGATCTAAACCCGAGTGGTGTTTTGTTATTGGACTTTTGTGCTCGTCACAGTTTGTCGATAACAAACACCATGTTCAAACATAAGGGTGTCCATATGTGCACTTGGCACCAGGACACCCTAGGCCGCAGTTCCATGATCGACTTTGTAGTTGTGTCATCGGATTTGCGGCCTTATGTTTTGGACACTCGGGTGAAGAGAGGGGCGGAGCTTTCTACCGATCACCACCTGGTGGTGAGTTGGCTGCGATGGTGGGGGAGGATGCCGGACAGACCTGGCAGGCCCAAGCGCATTGTGAGGGTCTGCTGGGAACGTCTGGCAGAGTCTCCTGTCAGAGAGAGTTTCAATTCACACCTCCGGGAGAACTTTGAACATGTCACGAGGGAGGTGCTGGACATTGAGTCCGAGTGGACCATGTTCCGAACCTCTATTGTCGAGGCGGCTGATTGGAGCTGTGGCCGCAAGGTTGTTGGTGCCTGTCGTGGCGGTAATCCCAGAACCCGTTGGTGGACACCAGCAGTGAGGGATGCCGTCAAGCTGAAGAAGGAGTCCTATCGGGTTCTTTTGGCTCATAGGACTCCGGAGGCAGTGGACGGGTACCGACGGGCCAAGCGGTGTGCAGCTTTAGCGGTCGCGGAGGCAAAAACTCGGACATGGGAAGAGTTCGGGGAAGCCATGGAAAACGACTTCCGGACGGCTTCGAAGCGATTCTGGACCACCATACGGCGCCTCAGGAAGGGGAAGCAGTGCACTATCAACACCGTGTATGGTGCGGATGGTGTTCTGCTGACTTCGACTGCGGATGTTGTGGATCGGTGGAGGGAATACTTCGAAGACCTCCTCAATCCCACCAACACGTCTTTCTTTGAGGAAGCGGTGCCTGGGGAATCTGTAGTGGACTCTCCTATTTCTGGGGCTGAGGTCGCTGAGGTAGTTAAAAAGCTCCTCGGCGGCAAGGCCCCGGGGGTGGATGAGATCCGCCCGGAGTTCCTTAAGGCTCTGGATGCTGTGGGGCTGTCTTGGTTGACAAGACTCTGCAGCATCGCGTGGACATCGGGGGCGGTACCTCTGGATTGGCAGACCGGGGTGGTGGTCCCTCTCTTTAAGAAGGGGGACCGGAGGGTGTGCTCCAACTATCGTGGGATCACACTCCTCAGCCTTCCCGGTAAGGTTTATTCAGGTGTACTGGAGAGGAGGCTTCGCCGGATAGTCGAACCTCGGATTCAGGAGGAACAGTGTGGTTTTCGTCCTGGTCGTGGAACTGTGGACCAGCTCTGTACTCTCGGCAGGGTTCTTGAGGGTGCATGGGAGTTTGCCCAACCAGTCTACATGTGCTTTGTGGACTTGGAGAAGGCATTCGACCGTGTCCCTCGGGAAGTCCTGTGGGGAGTGCTCAGAGAGTATGGGGTATCGGACTGTCTTATTGTGGCAGTCCGCTCCCTGTACGATCAGTGTCAGAGCTTGGTCCGCATTGCTGGCAGTAAGTCGGACACGTTTCCAGTGAAGGTTGGACTCCGCCAAGGCTGTCCTTTGTCAC
This sequence comes from Nerophis ophidion, assembly GCF_033978795.1. Taxonomy (NCBI): domain Eukaryota; kingdom Metazoa; phylum Chordata; class Actinopteri; order Syngnathiformes; family Syngnathidae; genus Nerophis; species Nerophis ophidion. Next base: position 11,242,311 of record NC_084625.1, read on the forward strand.
CGATTCTGTTCATAACTTTTATGGACAGAATTTCTAGGCGCAGCCAAGGCGTTGAGGGGTTCCGGTTTGGTGGCCACGGGATTAGGTCTCTGCTTTTTGCAGATGATGTAGTCCTGATGGCTTCATCTGGCCGGGATCTTCAGCTCTCACTGGATCGGTTCGCAGCCGAGTGTGAAGCGACCGGAATGAGAATCAGCACCTCCAAGTCCGAGTCCATGGTTCTCGCCCGGAAAAGGGTGGAGTGCCATCTCCGGGTTGGGGAGGAGACCCTGCCCCAAGTGGAGGAATTCAAGTACCTAGGAGTCTTGTTCACGAGTGGGGGAAGAGTGGATCGTGAGATCGACAGGCGGATCGGTGCGGCGTCTTCAGTAATGCGGACGTTGTATCGATCCGTTGTGGTGAAGAAGGAGCTGAGCCGGAAGGCAAAGCTCTCAATTTACCGGTCGATCTACGTTCCCATCCTCACCTATGGTCATGAGCTTTGGGTCATGACCGAAAGGATAAGATCACGGGTACAAGCGGCCGAAATGGGTTTCCTCCGCCGGGTGGCGGGGCTCTCCCTTAGAGATAGGGTGAGAAGCTCTGCCATCCGGGAGGAGCTCAACGTAAAGCCGCTGCTCCTCCACATCGAGAGGAGCCAGATGAGGTGGTTCGGGCATCTGGTCAGGATGCCACCCGAACGCCTCCCTAGGGATGTGTTTAGGGCACGTCCAGCTGGTAGGAGGCCACGGGGAAGACCCAGGACACGTTGGGAAGACTATGTCTCCCGGCTGGCCTGGGAACGCCTCGGGATCCCCCGGGAAGAGCTAGACGAAGTGGCTGGAGATAGGGAAGTCCTGGCTTCCCTGCTTAGGCTGCTGCCCCCGCGACCCGACCTCGGATAAGCGGAAGATGATGGATGGATGGATGGACGAATATCTTTCCGAACTAAACTGTCAATACAATTGAAGCGCAAATGAAAATACAGCTTCAACACATTAGTCGTCATTTTTGAGCTTAAGGATCTTTTCCGTGACTTTAGCTTCGGACCTCTTCTGTCTGTTGTTGTCATTACTGCCACAAGTGGTGGAAAAGTGCATTACAACTGAGTACGAACCGCAGCTGAGAAACATGTAATTTTTAGGCGGTCCTCTGGGGCAGGGTTTTTCAACCTTTTTGGAACCAGGGCACATTTTTTGAGTTGAAAAAATGCGTAGGCACACCACCAGCAGAAATCGTTAAAAAACAAATCTCAGTTGACAGTAAAAAGTCGTCGTCGCAATTGCTGGATATGACTTTAAACCAGGGGTCACCAACCTTTTTGAAAGCAAGAGCTACTTCTTGGGTACTGATTAATGCAAAAGGCTACCAGTTTGATACACACTTAAATAAATTGCCAGAAATAGCTAATTTGCTCAATTTACCTTTAATAAATAAATCTATATATATAAAAAAAGGAGTATTTCTGTCTGTCATTCCGTCGTACATTTTTTTTCCTTTTACGGAAGGTTTTTTGTAGAGAATTAATGATGAAAAAAACACTTAATTGAACAGTTTAAAAGAGAGAACACGGAAAAAATTAAAATTAAATTTTTAAACATAGTTTATCTTCAATTTCGACACTTTAAAATTCAAAATTCAACCGAAAAAAATGAAGAGAAAAACGAGCTAATTTGAATCTTTTTGAAAAAATTAAAAAAATAATTTATGGAACATCATTAGTAATTTTTCCTGATTAAGATTAATTTTAGAATTTTGATGACATGTTTTAAATAGGTTAAAATCTAATCTGCACTTTGTTAGAATATATAACAAATTGGACCAAGCTATATTTCTAACAAAGACAAATCATTATTTCTTCTAGATTTTCCAGAACAAAAATTTTAAAAGATATTCAAAAGACTTTGAAATAAGATTTAAATTTGATTCTACAGATTTTCTAGATTTGCCAGAATAGTTTTTTTGAATTTTAATCATAATAAGTTTGAAGAAATATTTCCCAAATATTCTTCGTCTAAAAAACAGAAGCTAAAATGAAGAATTAAATTAAAATGTATTTATTATTCTTCACAATAAAAAAAATAAATGTACTTGAACATTGATTTAAATTGTCAGGAAAGAAGAGGAAGGAATTTAAAAGGCAAAGAGGTATATGTGTTTAAAAATCCTAAAATCATTTTTAACGTTGTATTTTTTCTCTAAAATTGTCTTTCTGAAAGTAATAAGAAGCAAAGTAAAAAAATAACTGAATTTATTTAAACAAGTGAAGAACAAGTCTTTAAAATATTTTCTTGGATTTTCAAATTCTATTTGAGTTTTGTCTCTCTTAGAATTAAAAATGTCGAGCAAAGCGAGACCAGCTTGCTAGTAAATAAATACAATTTTAAAAATAAAGGCAGCTCACTGGTAAGTGCTGCTATTTGAGCTATTTTTACAACAGGCCAGTGGGCTACTATCTGGTACTTACGGGCTACCTGGTGCCCGCGGGCACCGCGTTGGTGACACCTGCTTTTAACCATAACCAAGCATGCACCACTATAGCTTTTGTCTCAAAGTAGGTGTACTGTCACCACCTGTCACATCACACACGGACTTATTTGGACTTTTTTGTTGTTTTCTTGTGTGTAGTCTTTTAGTTCTTGTCTTTCGCTCCTATTTTGGTGGCTTTTTCTCTGTGTTTTCCTGTAGCAGTTTCATGTATTGCTTTGAGCGATATTTCCCGCATCTACTTTGTTTTTATCCTTCATCGTGGGCACATTGTCATGTCATGTTCGGATGTACATTGTGGAAGTCATCTTTGCTCCACAGTAAGTCTTTGCTGTCGTCCAGCATTCTGTTTTTGTTTACTTTGTAGCCAGTTCAGTTTTAGTTTTGTTCTGCATAGCCTTCCCTAAGCTTCAATGCCTTTTCTTAGGGGCACTTACCTTTTGTTTATTTCTTGTTTATGCATTAAATACCTTTTTACCTGCATACTGCCTCCCGTTGTATCGACATCTACGAAACAATTAGCTGCCAACTACTGATATGGAAGAGTATTACACGGTTACTCTGCCGAGCTCTACACAGCACCGACACTCAACAACAACACATCATTTGCAGACTAAAATTACTGGTTTGCTAAAAAATATTTTGAACCCAAATAGGTGAAATTAGATAATCTCCCACGGCACACCAAACTGTATCTCACGGCACACTAGTGTGGTTGAAAAACACTGCTCTAGGGGGCGCTCGTGGACAAACCTATGGTTAAGAAACACCGGACGAGCATGTTTACCTTTTGTAAATGACTTAAGTAAAATAGAACAGAAAAGTGTGTTTAATGGAGGACATTTAGACGTTAACTGGCTACTCATCATCCGATACGTGTGCTAATATCGGACATATCAATATCGGATTATGACATTAAAACACAGAGTTGTATTCCAGAGTTTTGCAATGAATCATATGTGGATGTGTGCCATGAAAAAGGGTTGGCTTCTGGACATGAGATACTGATCGGATTAAGTCCATACCTGAATGAAGCCAAACTCCCTCCAGTTGAGTGTTTGCTGCACAGAAGGAATGGAAGTGACGGCCAGCAGAGACATGAGTCCCAGACCCATGACCCCAAAGGAGACGTACATCTCCACTCTCCACACCTCCTCCTCATTCCAGGAATCCACCACATTGGAATGGACCTGCCGTGGGAAAACGTCATCACAAACTTAAAGAAAAGCACATGCGAAAATAAATAGTGTAGACACCATTGCTTTCTATTGATAGTATTTCCTTTGGATGTATTGCTTGCTTTAAGAGTGCTGCTTATGTGAACAATTATTTATGTTTTTTATATTTAGAAGTACTCTCAATCAGAGGGCATTCAACTGTTTTTAGGAACTAAATCTTTAAACGGAGTTTGATTGATTGATTGAAACTTTTATTATTAGACTGCACAGTACAGTACATATTCTGTAGAATGGACCACTAAATGGTAACACCCCAATAAGTTTTTCAACTTGTTTAAGTCAGGGTCCACGTTAATTCATGGTAACCTTGCAGCATAATAAATACACTGTAAACAAAAACCTGTGGATTTTTAAAGTAAAAAACAAAAAATATAGTGCTTTACTGTAAGTGGAAAAAAAACTTTGGCGACTGAACTGTTAGTTGTTGTTTTTTAACCATAAAACCTTTGGTTGTAGTTTTTTACAGTGAATAGTAACTAGAAAAATAAAAAGTGTTATTTTTACAGTAAAATTTTGAAAACTTGGCTGCCATTTTTTTTTAACGGTAAAAGCTACGCTTGTTGTTTTTACAGTGCAGTACTGTTATTTTACATTAAAATTCTTGCCACCAAGATGACAGTTTTTTTAAACCATAAAATCTATGGATGTAATTTTAACTGTGATACTGTGAATAGGAAAACAGTAACAATGTTATTTTTAGGGTAAAATTCTGACTACTGCGCTGCCAGTTGTTTACTGTAAAATCAATAATTGTTTTTACAGTGCATTTACTGTAAGTGGAAAAATGATTAGCGTTAATTTAATGGTAAAATTCTGACGACTGAACGGTCAGGTTTTTTTTAAACCATAAAACCTTTGGTTGTAGTTTTTACAGTGAATAGCCAATACAAAAACAATAGGTGTTATTTTTACAGTAAAATTTTGGCAACTTGGCTGACATTTTTTTCTTTACGTTAAAAGCTGTGCTTGTTGTTTTTACAGTGTAGTACTGTTACTTTACAGTAAAATTCTTGCGAACAAGCTGACAATTTTTTTTATGCCATAAAATCTATGGTTGTAGTTTTTACAGTGTGTTACTGGGAATAGAAAAACAGTAACAATGTTATTTTTAAGATAAAATTCTGGAGACTGATCTGCCAGTTGTTTACTGTAAAATCCATGGTTGTTTTTACAGTGCATTACTTTAAGTGGAAAAACGATTAGTGTTAATTTAACGGTAGGATTCTGGTGACTGAACAGTCTTTTTTTTTTTAACCATAAAACCTTTGGTTGTTTTTACAGTGAATAGTAAATAGAAAAATTATAAGTGTTATTTTTACAGCAAAATTTTGGAAACTTTGCTGCCCTTTTTTTTTACGGTAAAAGCTACACTTGTTACAGTGTAGTACTGTTACTTTACAGTAAAATTCTTGCAACCAAGCTGACAGTCTTTTTAAATCATAAAATATATGGTTGTACTTTTTACTGTGTGTTACTGTGAAAACAGCAACAATGTTATATTTAAGGTGAAATTCTGGAGACTGAGCTGCCAGTTGTTGTAAAATCCATAGTTGTTTTTACAGTGCATTACTTTAAGTGGAAAAACGATTAGTGTTAATTTAACGGTAGGATTCTGGTGACTGAACAGTCTTTTTTTTTTTAACCATAAAACCTTTGGTTGTTTTTACAGTGAATAGTAAATAGAAAAACGATAAGTGTTATTTTCACAGTGACATTTTGGCAAATTAGCTGCCATTTTTCTTTTTTACGATAAAAGCTACGCTTGTTGTTTTTACAGTGTAGTACTGTTACTTTACAGTAAAATTATTGTAACCAGGATGACAGTTTTTTAAACAATAAAATCTATGGTTGTATTTTTTACAGTGTGTTACTGTAAATAGAAAAACAGTAACAATGTTATTTTTAAGGTAAAATTCTGGCGACTGAGCTGCCAGTTGTTTACTGTAAAATCCATAGTTGTTTTTACAATGCCTTACTGTAAGTGGAAAAAACGATTAGTGTTAATTTAACAGTAAAGTTTTTATTCAAATGTTTTACCATAAAAAAATCTATATTTGCAGTTTTTACAGTGTATAACTGTAAACAGAAAAACGATAACTGTTATTTTCACAGCAAAATTCAGCAACTTAGCAGCCATTTTTTTTTACGGTAAAAGCTATGCTTGTTTTTACAGTGTATTATTGTACATACAAAAAACGCTGTTATTTGGCAACTTAGCAGCCAATTTTTTTTACGGTAAAAGCTACGCTTGTTGTTTTTACAGTGTATTACTGTTTAAATGAATTTACAGTAAAATTCTGGCAACCGAGCCAACAGTTTTTCTTAACCATGAATTCCATGGTTGTAGTTTTTACAGTGCGTTACTGTAAATATAAAAACAGTACCCCTGTTATTTTAACGGTAAAATTCTGTTATGATCCGCTACCCGGATCATCACATATTCTTGTTTTGTTCCATTTTGGTATCACATTCTGTTGTTTGACGTCCTTAGTTCCTGTTTGTTCTGTCACCATGGTTGCATATTAGTTCCACCTGCTACTCGCTATTTACACACACCTGTTATTCTTGATTACTGCCTTATTTAAGCCTGCCCCTTTTGTTCATTCTGTCTCGGCTCCTAATTTGCTTACACGCAACAAGTGACAACTGCTATTCATTGTTTTCTACCTGCGTGCTACACCTAGTTATCCCTAGCTCTCATGATAGAAGTTTTGTTTTGCCTTTTTTGTGCCCTTGTGCAAGTTTGTTGGCTATTTCCCTAGTTCCCATGCTAGCGCTTTTGTTTTTTTCTGCCTAGTACAAGTCTTTCTGTTTCTTAGTCTTTATTAATAAATCTTTATTTCTTACCGTACGCTGTGTTCTTGCCCGATCGCATCCTTGGAAGAACGAATCCGGCATCACTATGCCCAGCAAGTCTCACAAATTCAGGCCACTGAGCTGCTATTTTTTTACCGTAAAATCTACAGTTGTTTCTACAGTAAGTCAAAGAGTTTGATCCTGAACACATTCTGAGTCCGTTCTTATTTCCACTTGTATATTATATTAGATATGATTATGAGGTTTATGGTTAACTAAAGATACAAGAGGGTGAAGAAAGGGTTTCTGACCTGTTGGACAGCCGTGTTGAGCAGCAGGTACCTCTCAGACCTTCTCATGGGCAAACAGAGACTGTAGAGAACGTGGACCGAGGCGAAGAAAAAGCTGAGCAGTCCTAACTGTTTGCGACACTGCAGCCAGCCCTGCAGCCAGCCGGGCAGACGCCGGTACTTGGTTCCGTAGTAGAGCTGGTGCGCCGCCGCCACCTGGCCCGCCAGGTAGACCAGCGCCAGGAGAGTTATGGCCACGGTGGGCAGCGTCCTGTTGACCGTCTCGATGGGGATCTTGTAGAAGTGGCTCTGCTTGTGCTTGAGGTACGGGTGGACGACGTCTCGGACAAAGGAGTATGCGAAGAAGAAGATGGAGAGGGTGACGGCGGCGAGGACGGGGCCCTTCCAGCCCGGGAACAAGCGGAGCGGCATGTTCTCGATGTCCTGGGAGGAGGAAAGAGTTCCCATGTCTACCGGCTGGAAGGTTAGCCGGCGAGCTAACTCCATGATCTGATGACGAGCCTCCACCGAGTCGCTGCACACAAACACCTGCGGAGAAATGCACTACCTGTCAATACTGGTACCAACATTATACACATCATGTATAGCAGGTCTATTCAACTGGCGGCCCCCGGGCCACATTTGGCCCGCCGAACATCCGCCAAATAGGCTCGATGCCACTATTAAAGGCCTACTGAAACCCACTACTACCGACCACGCAGTCTGATAGTTTATATATCAATGATGAAATATTAACATTGCAACACATGCCAAAACGGCCGGGTTATTTTACTAAATTGCAATTTTAAATTTCGCAAGAATTATCCTGCTGAAAACATTGCGGTATGATGACACGTATGATGACGCGTGCCCGTGCCGTCAGAGATTGTAGCGGACATTTTTTTCCAGCACTGATCCCCGCTATAAGTAGTCTGCTGTAATCGCATAATTACACAGTATTCCGGACATCTGTGTTGCTGAATCTTTTGCAATTTGTTCAATTAATAATGGAGACGTCAAAGAAGAAAGACGTAGGTGGGAAGCGGTGTATGGCGGCCGCCTTTAACAACACAAACCCCGCCGGTGTTTCCTCGTTTACATTCCCGAAAGATGACGGTGAAACTTTACCATGGAACAGAGCGGTCAATCGAACATGGTTCCCTACCACATGTCAACCGGTAGGTTTCGGTGAGAAAATGGTGGTAATAAGTCGGCTCTTACCGTAGACATGAGCGGAGAGCTTGCGTCGTTCCTCCTGCAGCTGCAGACTCTCTTGCCTCCTCCCACCGGCCGCCCCCGACCGTCGGATGCTTACACCGTGGAGGAGGGAAAAAAATGTAAAATCTCAGCCCGGCCGCCTTCGCCTCGTCGAGAAATGTGGCTCCCCTCGGAGACACTGGCGGTCACCACACCCGTAGCCACACCCCTTCGACTTTCAGGTTGTACAGGTACGGCCATATATATCCATCCATTTATCGGCCGCTTATTCCCTTTGGGGTCGCGGGGGGCAATGGTGCCTATCTCAGCTACAATCGGGCGGAAGGCGAGGTACACCCCTGGACAAGTTGCCACCTCATATATATGTATGTATATATATATGTGAGGGTTAATGCTAATTAATAATAAAATATTTGTTTTTAAATGTATGTATACATTTTCTGAGCCTTTTTAAAGAAATAATATAGTATATTATCATAGCACATTATGCAAATTATTCCATGACATTATGCCCATAACCCCGCCCCCACAGGTATCTTGGCAGCCTAGGGGAAACCCTGCATGTCTAAAAATACCTCCAGCTAAATTTAAAAGTTGATGGCTAAATTACAGCCACTGAATATTTGTTCGCTTATCCGCCTCGTCGATTAATCGCTAAGAGAGTCGATGACTAATCGACGATCAAAATAGTTGCAGCCCTAGTTCTCAATACTATTTCAGTTCAGGGGGCGTGAATAAATCATTTGGAAGCAATGCGTGATTACTAAGTGAACTTTTTAAGAAGAGACTAGATAAAGTCAAGTAAAGTAAAAAGGTGTATGTCGAGGCCCCCACCTGTGTGCTGGCGTCTTTGGGTGTGGTCTGCAACATGGCCCAGGATGAGATGACGTTGAAGGCTTTCACCACGATGGAGTGTGGCAGCAAGGAGGACAGGTACTCGGCATTGGACTCTGGGTACTGGTTCATCCGACGGTTGTTACTCACATCCACCAATATCTTTCCTGCAAGGAAACGTGACTTTGATTGGTTGATTGAGACTTTTATCAGTAGATTGCACAGTACAGTACATAGGCCGTACAATTGACCACTAAATGGTAACACCCGAATAAGTTTTTCAACTTACAATATCATATTCATTCTGTAATATGGGGGGGCAGAACAGCACATTTAGCGTCCGTAAAGAACTTTATTGACACATACGGATAAAAAACAACATGAATTTCAAGGGGTGTGTGTGAAAAAATGTCTGTCCCTTGGTAACAAGTTACAAGTAAGAAGTACTCATCCAAATAATTACCGTAAATTCCTGACTATAAGCTGTGATGTTTTTCCTACACTTTTGACCATGTGGCTTAAAAAAATGGTGCGACTAATTTATGGATTTTTATTTGCTGACAGCAATAATGCAACAAAAAAACAAGCCGAAACTGAATAGCTGTGTTATTATTTGTTCAGTGGCGTCATCTTTTGCTTTTGGATCAGTTCTCTCCCTGCAGGTGCTGCACCGCACTTCCGTTTAGACCAGGGGTCGGGAACCTTTTTGGCTGAGAGAGCCAAGAATCCAAATATTTTAAAATGTATTTCCGTAAGAGCCATATAATTATTTTTTTTAACACTGAACACAACTAAACGTGTGCATTCTTAAGTAAGACCAACATTTCTATAGTACAATAGGTCTCTTATTCTTTGTCATAACATTGTTATTCTGAAGCTAACTGTGGAGGGGGCGTGGCCTGCGGGCCTGCAGCGAAGCAGGGAGTTGCCATGACCGGCCTCGAAATCAGCGACAGGTGCGTAGATTGCCCACCTGGGCCTTGTTATCTAATCGCCTGTCGCTCTGTTATAAGCAGCAGCCAGGAGGAGAGACAGGGTTGGGGTTGGGGCTGGAGCCAGAGTGTGAGCGAGAACGAAAGAGAAAAAGACAATTGCTGGAAAGCAACTGAGAGACTTATTGAAAAATAAAACAATATTGTAACCCTTGAAGAGGCTCTCATGTCGGTGTTTGGTGGTCTGAAGAACCCCCAGGAGGGCAAGCCCCACACTAACCAATAATAAATAAGTAACTTCTTACCATTAACGCAACTTCTTGAACAGGTGTGGTAGAAAAAAACGGATGGATGGATTAAAAATGCACGAGAATGTTTTATATTTTGAACATTAGTTTTAACACTGTGATTACAAGTTGAATTATTCATTACTTATCGTGTCAAGCAATGTCAGCTCAGATTTATCCGAGAGCCAGATGCAGTCATCAAAAGAGCCACATCTGGCTCTAGAGCCATAGGTTCCCTAGCCCTGGTTTAGACGGTGCTTTTGACCGGAAGTAGAAGTGCCGTTACGTCTTCTAAACGTCCCCAGTGTTTCTATCTGTGTGGATTCTTCATTCATCAGTCCAAGCAACGTTTTTAAGTTTTACAAATGGAGATGCCCGATATCGGACTGCCGATATAATCGGCCGATAAATACTCTAAAATGTAATATCGGAAATAATCGGTATCGGTTTCAAAGAGTAAAATGTATGACTTTTCAAAACGCCGCTGTACGGAGTGGTACATGGACGTAGGGAGAAGTACAGAGCGGCAATAAACTTTAAAGGCACTGCCTTTGCGTGCCGGCCCAGTCACATAATACCTACGGCTTTTCCCACACACAAATGAATGCAACGCATACTTGGTCAACAGTCATAAAAGTCACACTGAGGGTGGCCGTATAAACAACTTTAACACTGTTCCAAAAATGCGCCACACTGTGAACCCACACCAAACAAGAATGACAAACACATTTCGGGAGAACATCCGCACCGTAACACAACAGAACAAATACCCAGAAGCCCTTGCAGCACTAACTCTTCCGGGACGCTACAATATACACTTCCTCGCCCCTCTCGTCCAACTTCGCCCACCTCAACCTCCTCATGTTCTCTCAGGGAGAGCATGTCCCAAATTCCGGTTGGAAAAGCTCCTTCTGGTCGCTCGAAGATGGGACTTTAAAAAATGTATTATAATAAAAAATAAAAAAAAGTCATAAAATGTTTTATTTGTATTTCTTGTGCACTCCTATTAGGGGTGTGAATCTTTGGGCTCCTAGCGATTCGATCCGATTCAGATTCTGGGGATGACGATTTTACTCGGAATTGATTTTCAATTCAACACGATTCTCGATTCAAACCGATTCTCGCGATGTATTATTTGGTGTAATGAATAGAATTAAACTTTTTGAGAACAGATGACGTGGTAGAAAAGCTCCTTTTGGTTGCATGGGGATGGCCTCGAACTTACATTAAAAAAACGGATTCTTATGTAAAAAAAAAATGTCATTACATTTTAAATTTTTTGTGTGTTTGCACTCCTATTAGGGGCGTGAATCTTTGGGCACTTAACTGTGGTGGAATTGTCCGAAGCTTACACTGCAAACAAAGTAGTTTTAGTACAAAACTTTTATTTCCCCATTAATCAAAAAGTATTGGTTGGATCAAATTGCCCATGCAGACAGACATCGTCCTCCAGAGGATCCAGAATCAAACGAAAACAGGCAAATCCATCAAAATAAGTTGGTCCATTGGCTTCTTATATGATTCCCTCATGTGTCAACGTCTTTTTGTTTTGCCACTGCTGGCACCAACACAATCGTGGATCTCCTAGTCATAACAAGCAGTCATCACATTTTGTAGACTAGTTGGCGTGACCCCAAATTCAACTTTCCCCTATATTTGCTTTCCCAGTGATTCAGAATAGGCTTTTAGATAGACTTTCTTTTTCGGACTTCAACAGACAATAAATATAGTATAAAGTCAGAAATTCCACCACATAACAATTTGATCCGACTCAAATTCTGGGGATGACGATTGAATTCAGAATTGGTTTTCAATTCAACACGATTCTCGATTCAAACCGATTCTGATTTTATACGATTCAGAGGGTGACAATTCGATTCACAGTCGATTCTCGATTCGACACGATTCTTGATTCATACCGATTCATGCAATGTATTAATTGGTGTAATAATTACAATATTTCATTTTTCTACCCAAAATTTTACGGGTTAGAAAAGCTTCTTGCGGTTGCACGTAGAAGGCCTAAAATTATTTCAATTTTTGTGCACTCCTATTAGGGGTGGGAATCTTTGAGCACCTATCGCTTCGATCCGATTCAGATTCTGGGGATGACGATTTGACTCAGAATCGATTTTCAATTCAACACGATTCTCATTTCAAACCGATTGTGATTCTATACGATTCAGAGGGTGACGATTCGATTCTCGATTCAACACGATTCTTTATTCATACCGATTAATGCAAATACATTATTTGGTATAATAATTACAATATTTCTTTCGTATTTTTACACATTACAGTTTAGAAAATATTCATCTGGTTGCACGTAGAAGGCCTAAAATTGACTTAAAATTGTTTTTATTTTAATTAAATTGTTTCCTTCTATTTTTTGTGCACTCCTATTAGAGGTGGGAATCTTTGGGCACCTATCACTTTGATCCGATTCAGATTCTGGGGATGACGATTTGACTCGGAATCGATTATCAATTCAACACAATTCTCGATTCAAACTGATTCCGATTCTATACGATTCAGGAGGTGATGATTCGATTCACAATCGATTCTCGATTCAACACGATTGTTGATTCATACCGATTCATGCAATGTATTATTTGGTATAATAATTACAATATTTCTTTCTTTTTTTAAACATGTTACAGTTCAGAAAATATTCATCGGGTTGCACGTAGAAGGCCTAAAATTGACTTTTAAAAAAAGTACTATTTTAATAAAAATGTTTATTTCTATTTTTTGTGCACTCCTATTAGAGGTGGGAATCTTTGGGCACCTATCGCTTTGATCCGATTCAGATTCTGGGGATGACGATTTGACTCGGTATCGATTTTCAATATAACACGATTCTCGATTCAAACCGATTGTGAGTCTATACGATTCAGGAGGTGACGATTCAATTCACAATCGATTCTCGATTCAACACGATTGTTGATTCATACCGATTCATGCAATGTATTATTTGGTATAATAATTACAATATTTCTTTCTTTTTTTAAACATGTTACGGTTTAGAAAATGTTTATCTGGTTGCACGTAGAAGGCCTAAAATTGACTTTTAAAAAAATTAATATTTCAATAAAAAGGTTTATTCCTATTTTTTGTGCACTCCTATTAGGGGTGGGAATCTTTGGGCACCTATCGCTTCGATCCGATTCAGATTCTGGGGATGACGATTTGACTCAGAATCGATTATCAATTCACCACGATTCACAATTCAAACAGATTGTGATTCTATACGATTCAGAGGGTGACGATTCGATTCACAATCGATTCTCGATTCAACACCATTCTTTATTCATACCGATTCATGCAATGTATTATTTGGTATAATAATTACAATATTTCTTTCTTTTTTTAAACATGTTACAGTTCACAAAATATTCATTGGGTTGCACGTAGAAGGCCTAAAATTGACTTTTAAAAAAAGTACTATTTTAATAAATAGGTTTATTTCTATTTTTTGTGCACTCCTATTAGGGGTGGGAATCTTTGGGCACCTATCGCTTTGATCCGATTCAGATTCTGGGGATGACGATTTGACTCGGAATCGATTATCAATTCAACACGATTCTCGATTCAAACCGATTCTGATTCTATACGATTCAGGAGGTGATGATTCGATTCACAATCGATTCTCGATTCAACACGATTGTTGATTCATACCAATTCATGCAATGTATTATTTGGTATAATAATTACAATATTCCTTTCTTTTTTTAAACATGTTACAGTTCAGAAAATATTCATCGGGTTGCACGTAGAAGGCCTAAAATTGACTTTTAAAAAAAGTAATATTTCAATAAAAAGGTTTATTCCTATTTTTTGTGCACTCCTATTAGGGGTGGGAATCTTTGGGCACCTATCGCTTTGATCCGATTCAGATTCTGGGGATGACGATTTGACTCGGAATCGATTATCAATTCAACACGATTCTCGATTCAAACCGATTCTGATTCTATACGATTCAGGAGGTGACGATTCGATTCACAATCGATTCTCGATTCAACACGATTGTTGATTCATACCGATTCATGCAATGTATTATTTGGTATAATAATTACAATATTTCTTTCTTTTTTTAAACATGTTACAGTTCAGAAAATATTCTTCGGGTGGCACATAGAAGGCCTAAAATTTACTTTTAACAAAAGTAATATTTCAATAAAAAGGTTTATTCCTATTTTTTGTGCACTCCTATTAGGGGTGGGAATCTTTGGGCACCTATCGCTTCGATCCGATTCAGATTCTGGGGATGACGATTTGACTCAGAATCGTTTTTCAATTCACCACGATTCACAATTCAAACAGATTCTGATTCTATACGATTCAGAGGGTGACAATTCGATTCACAATCGATTCTCGATTCAACACCATTCTTTATTCATACCGATTCATGCAATGTGTTATTTGGTATAATAATTACAATATTTCTTTCTTTTTTTAAACATGTTACAGTTTACAAAATATTCTTCTAGTTGCACGTAGAAGGCCTAAAATTTACTTTAAAAAAGTATTATTCTAATAAAAATGGTTATTCCTATTTTTTGTGCACTCCTATTAGAGGTGGGAATCTTTGGGCACGTATCGCTTCGATCCGATTCAGATTCTGGGGATGACGATTTGACTCGGTATCGATTTTCAATTTAACACGATTCTCAATTCAAACCGATTGTGAGTCTATACGATTCAGGAGGTGACGATTCAATTCACAGTCGATTCTCGATTCAACGCGATTCATGATTCATACCGATTCATGCAATGTATTATTTGGTATAATCCATCCATTTTCTACCGCTTGTCCCTTTTGGGGTCGCTGGAGCCTATCTCAGCTGCAGAAGGCAAGGTACACCCTGGACAAGTCATTACCTCCTGGCAGTATTTGGTATGATAAAAACAATATTTCCTTCTATTTTTCAAACATGTTACAGGTTAGAAAAGTTCTTTTCTGGTTGAACTAGAAGGTCTAAAATTGACTTTAAAAAAATCATTAATTTAATGAAATTTTTTATTTCTATTTTTTGTGCACTCCTATTACGAGGGGTGGGAATCTTTGGCCACCTATTGATTCGATCGGATTCAGATTTTGGAGATGACGATTTGACTCAGAATCGATTTTCAATTCAACACGATTCTTACAATGTATTATTTGGTGTAATGCTTAGAATGAAACTTTTTGAGAACAGATGACGTGGTAGAAAAGCTCCTAAAAATAAAAACGTATTTCTGAAAATTGATTCAAAAACAACAACAAAAAATGTTCCTATCAATTTCTTACAATTATAATTCAATGTAGAATCGGGATGAGTAAGAATCATGATTCAGGTTTGAATCCCTTCTTGTGTGCACCCTTAGTATTTCATAGTATTTTGACATGTAGTGCAACAAATACAAAGTACTCGCAGTACAACATGCATGCAGTAGTACCTTCCAGTAAATGCTTGAGGTCCAACAAAACGGCGTAGTGTTCTCGGCGGATGGCCAAGAAGACCACGCTGGCCTTGCCGACGGCGTCCTCGTGGTGCGTCACGTCCACCACGTGAGGGAAGACGCGGGCTGCTTGGTGGGGATGCCGACTGCCGACCACCACGTGGAAGCCGCAGCGCAGCAGACGGAGAGTCAAACCCTTGGAGAAATCCCCTGACCCCAAAATGGCCACGGTGGGCTGGACGGACACGCCGCCGCATTTGTACTCGTGCACGTGGGGCAGCAGGTAGGCCTGCCCGTCATACGAGGACGCCAACAACAGAGCGCTTCGATTGCCGCTCATCCTTGACTCTCTTTGTCTGTGCTTTTCTGCTTCCACGACCCGAGTGCTGCCAGAAAAGAAAGAATGTGTTCATTCAAAAACCAACAATGGCTACTTTTACTTCAGCCAAACTTTTTCCACTGAGGGCTGCAAAATGAAAAATTAAAGTGCGTGGGGCCATTTTTATATATTTTATATATTCTATTCTATTTTATATATTCTATTCTATTTTATATATTCTATTTTTGAAACAGAGAATATTTTTTTAACCCTCATGTTTGGTCCTGGGGACCCGGAACGGTCTCAATCATAAGATTTAAAAAGAAAAAAAGTTATATAATGTTATATAATATATATATAAATATATGTATATATATATTTAGCCCTGCGATGAAGTGGTGACTTGTCCAGGGTGTACCCCGCCATCCGCCCGATTGTAGCTGAGATAGGCGCCAGCGCGCCCCCAAAAGGGAATAAGCGGTAGAAAATGGATGGATGGATATATATATATACATATATATATATATATATATATATATATATATATATATATATATATATATATATATACAAATATATATATATAAAAAAACATTTTTAAAAATTCTCAGTTGATATTTTACTTGTTTTACACAGACTTAAAAGGAGACACTAGATGGCAGTAAAAGAACATTTTGTTTTTTTCCAACATGTATTTCTATAACGCAAATTTTTTGTTCTTGGCTCTGTGATGAGGTGGCGACTTGTTCAGAGTGTACACCGCCTTCCGCCCGATTGTAGCTGAGATAGGCACCAGCGCCCCCCGTGATCCCGAAGGAAATAAGCGGTAAAAATGGATGGATGGATATATATATAAACAAACATTTTAAAAAATTCTCAGTTGATATTTTACTTGTTTTATACGGACTTAAAAGGAGACACTAGATGGCAGTAAAAGAACATTTTGTTTTTTCCAACATGTATTTCTGTAACGCCAATTTTTTGTTCTTGGCCCTGTGATGAAGTGGCGACTTGTCCAGAGTGTACACCGCCTTCCGCCCGATTGTAGCTGAGATAGGCACCAGCGCCCCCCGTGATCCTGAAGGGAATAAGCGGTAGAAATGGATGGATATATATATATATATGTATATATATATATATATATATATATATATACATATATATATATATTTACATATACATACATATATATATATATTTTCCAATGCTGAAATCTCTGGATCAACTTCAGGTTTATCTGTCCATAGAAGGTTGTTTTTTATGTTTTATGCCCTTTTTTTCAAAGAAAACCATGTTTTTTTAATGGCAAAAAAATGTTTAAATTCTAAATGTTATCATTTTTTGAGTAATGACAGTTAAAAAAAAAAAAAAAAACCTCCCAGAAGAACCTTAAGAATCCAAAAGGGTCCCACTCACAAGTGTTAAAAATATTTTTTTTCTTTCAACACCTAAATCTCAACATCAACGTCAGATCTATCTGTCGATTATCTTTTTCTTTTTTAATGCCCTTTTTGTCAAAGAAAACCATTTTTTTAAGGCAAAAACTCAAAACATGCAATATTTACCACCTATAAAATGTCAAAAGTGCAATATTTGATGAGAAGTAATAGGAGCCTTAAAGGCCTACTGAAATGAGATTTTCTTATTTAAACGGGGATAGAAGGTCCATTCTATGTGTCATACTTGATCATTTCACGATATTGCCATATTTTTGCTGAAAGGATTTAGTAGAGAAAATCGACGATAAAGTTCGCCACTTTTGGTACTTCCTGAAAAAGCCTCGCCTTTACCGGAAGTCGCAGACGATGACGTCGCAAGTGTGGGGGCTCCTCACATATTCACATTGATTTGAATGGGAGCCTCCAACAAAAACAGTTATTCGGACCGAGAAAACGACAATTTCCCCATTAATTTGAGCGAGGATGAAAGATCCGTGTTTGAGGATATTGATAGCGGCGGACTAGAAAAAACAAACAAAAAAAAAACGCGATAGCATTGGGACGTATTCCGATGTTTTTAGACACATTTACTAGGATAATTCTGGGAAATCCCTTATCTTTCTATTGTGTTGCTATTGTTTTAGTGAGTTTAATAGTACCTGATAGTCGGAGGGGTGTGTTCACGGGAGTCTTGACGCCAATGTCTCACGGGTGTCGACGGCAGCTTTATGGACGACACAAGCTCAGCTGATATCTGGTAAGTGGCGACTTTTTAACCACAATTTTCTCACCGAAACCTGCTGGTTGACATGTAGTCGGGATCCACGTCTGCTTGACCGTGCTCGGATCCATAGTAAAGTTTCAGCTCCGGGAATTTTAAACAAGGAATCACTGTGTGTTTGTGTGGTTAAAGGCTAAAGCTTCCCAACTCCATCTTTCTACAGTGACTTCTCCAATATTAATTGAACAAATTGCAAAAGATTCAGCAACACAGATCTCCAAAATACTGTGTAATTATGCCGTTAAAGCAGACGACTTTTAGCTGTGTGTGTGTGCAGCGCTCATACTTCCTAAAAACCTGTGACGTCCTGAGTACACGTCATCATTACACGACGTTTCCAAGACGAAACTCCCGGGAAATTTAAAATTGCAATTTATTAAAATAAAAAGGCCGAATTTGCATGTGTTGCAAAGTTAATATTTCATCATTGATATATAATCTATCCGACTGCGTGGTGGGTAGTAGTGGCTTTCAGTAGGCCTTTAAATAGGTCAGTAATTCATAACGACATTGATTTTGATTCGCTAGCAATTAACATGGTAGTTCACAGATAGCAATTAGCATGGAAGTTGCCAGGTAGCAATTAGCATGGTGGTTGCCAGCTAGCAATTAGCATGGTAATTGCCAGCTAGCAATTAGCATGGTAATTGCCAGCTAGCAATTGGCATGGTAGTTGCCAGCAAGAAATAGGCACGATAGTTCACAGATAGCAATTAGCATGGTAGATGCAAGCTAGCAATTGGCATGGTAGTTACCAGCTAGAAATTAGCATGGTAGCTGCCAGCTAGCAATTGGCATGGTAGCTGCCAGCTACCAATTGGCATGGTAGTTACCAGCTAGCAATTAACATGGTAGTTGCCAGCTAGCAATAAGCATGGTAGTTGCCAGCTAGCAATTAACATGGTAGTTGCCAGCTAGCAATAAGCATGGTAGTTGCCAGCTAGCAATTAGCATGGTAGCTACCAGCTAGCAATAAGCATGGTAGTTGCCAGCTAGCAATTAACATGGTAGTTGCCAGCTACCAATTGGCATGGTAGTTACCAGCTAGCAATTAACATGGTAGTTGCCAGCTAGCAATAAGCATGGTAGTTGCCAGCTAGCAATTAACATGGTAGTTGCCAGCTAGCAATAAGCATGGTAGTTGCCAGCTAGCAATTAACATGGTAGTTGCCAGCTAGCAATAAGCATGGTAGTTACCAGCTAGCAATTAACATGGTAGTTGCCAGCTAGCAATAAGCATGGTAGTTGCCAGCTAGCAATTAGCATGGTACTTGCCAGCTAGCAATTAGCATGGTAGTGGCCAGCTGGCAATTAACATGGTAGTTGCCAGCTAGCAATTGGTCTGGTAGTTGCCAGCTAGCAAATGGCATGGTAGTTGCAAGCTAGCAATTAGCAGGGTAGTTGCCAGCTAGCAATTAGCATGGTAGCTGCCAGCTGGCAATTAGCATGGTAGGTTCCAGCTGGCAATTAACATGGTAGTTGCTGGCTAGCAATGGGCATGGTAGTTGCCAGCTAGCAATTGGCATGGTAGTTGCCAGCTAGCAATTACCATGGTAATTGACAACTAGCAATTAACATGGTAGTTCACAGATGGCAATTAACATGGTAGTTGGGAGCTAGCAATTGGCATGGTAGTTGCCAGCTAGCAATTAGCATGGTAGCTGCCAGCTAGCAATTAGCATGGTAGCTGCCAGCTAGCAATTAGCATGGTAGGTGCCAGCTGGCAATTAACATGGTAGTTGCTGGCTAGCAATTGCCAAATTAGCTGCTGGCTAGCAATTGGCATGGTAGTTGCCAGCTAGCAATTAGCATGGTAGTTGACAACTAGCTATTAATGTGATAGTTCACAGATAGAAATTAGCATGGTAGTTTCCAGCTAGCAATTAACATGGTAGCTGCCAGCTGGCAATTAGAATGTTAGTTGTCAGCTGGCGATTAGCATGGTAGTTGCTGGCTGGCAATTGCCAAGTTAGCTGCAGGTTAGCAATTTGCATGATAGTTGCCAGCTAGCAATTAGCATGGTAATTGACAACTAGCAATTAACATGGTAGTTCACAGATGGCAATTAGCATGGTAGTTGGGAGCTAGCAATTGGCATGGTAGTTGCCAGCTAGCAATTAGCATGGTAGCTGCCAGCTAGCAATTAGCATGGTAGATGCCAGCTAGCAATTAGCATGGTAGCTGCCAGCTAGCCATTAGCATGGTAGGTGCCAGCTGGCAATTAACATGGTAGTTGCTGGCTAGCAATTGGCAAGTTAGCTGCTGGCTAGCAATTGGCATGGTAGTTGCCAGCTAGCAATTAGCATGGTAGTTGACAACTAGCTATTAGTGTGATAGTTCACAGATAGAAATTAGCATGGTAGTTTCCAGCTAGAAATTAACATGGTAGCTGCCTGCTGGCAATTAGAATGGTAGTTGTCAGCTGGCGATTAGCATGGTAGTTGCTGGCTGGCAATTGCCAAGTTAGCTGCAGGTTAGCAATTGGCATGATAGTTGCCAGCTAGCAATTAGCATGGTAATTGACAACTAGCAATTAACATGGTAGTTCACAGATGGCAATTAGCATGGTAGTTGGGAGCTAGCAATTGGCATTGTAGCTGCCAGCTAGCAAGTAGCATGGGAGTTGCCAGCTGGCAATTAGCATGGTAGGTGCCCGCTAGCAATTGGCATGGTAGTTGCCAGCTATCAATTAGCATAGTAGCTGCCAGCTAGCAATTAACATGGTGGTAGCCAGCTAGCAATTAGCATGGTAGCTGCCAGCTAGCAATTAGCATGGTAGGTGCCAGTTAGCAATTAGCATGGTAGCTGCCAGATAGCAATTAGCATGGTAGCTGCCAGCTAGCAATTAGCTAGCAAGCTAATACCAGCGCTATACTGTAATATGTGAATATTTTATTATTGCACAATAACATGTATACATTTGGGGCCGTTTTTTTTATTATTATTTAAAATACAATTTTGACAGTAAAGATTGTCAAAATGTTTTGGAAGCTTTATAAAGGATTCTCCTGCACATGAAGAAGACATGCCGCGTCTGACCTACGCGCAGGTGACGTCATCAAGGACGTTAGCACCTGTAGCATCGCTAGCACGTTGACCGTAACGACGACACGTTCACGTAAAAAGACGCACGTTTAGCTCCACGAGACGTACCTGAAGCTCAACCACCAGCCAGCGAGCTCTTGTGGGAGAAAAGAAGCTTCTTTCTTCCGAGTCTCAACACCTTTTTTTTTTTTTTTTTTTAACCGCGATTACCTTTTACTGCACGGTGGTGCGTTTGTGGCATGCGTGGAATTGGAAATCCCAACGTCTCGGTCAGATGGCAGGAAAAAATCAAGAGCTGGTGTTATTGAATCACATCGTCATATTTGTGTGGGTTCACGCCAGGTAGCGTCCGTGGAAGCCCTTCTGCATCAGCAGGATGCTGTGGACGTGCGAGGGGGTGGGCTGAGCAGATCCGAGTTACACATTTTTATAACAACGCATGAGTTTCAAATACACGGTACTACACGTAAACACGCCATTTCAAAATGAAAGCATAAATATGCCATATGTTATTGTACCACATGTATTTCCTTTTAATTAAATGTAGCGTCTATACTGTTGGCTGTATGTTCTTTATTTACACTAATTTCACTAACTTTACAATTATTTAAAAGATAAATTATATAATAAAGACGTAAATAATAATAAATAATAAAACCCTGCAATGGCAAGCAGCCGCCGGTGGGCGGCAGCAAAGCAAAATACAGTCATGTCGGAAACACAACCAATAGAAGAACAGAACAAGACGAAATTGACTATTTGTATTCAATTAAAAGCAAACAAGGCATTTCTTTTGTACGATATACATGTGTAGTATACTGTTTTGTATTATCAAATATTTAATATATGATCAAAAACGCTATTCCATTTCGTTACTCGACGTGTTTTGTTATAGTAATTTTAAGCTCGTGTATAAAACAAATGCCTTTTCAATTTGCAAATAATTAAAAAAAAAAAACTGCAATAGCAAGAAGCCGCCGGTGGGAGGCAGCAAAGCACATTACAGTCATGTTGGAACCACAACCAATAGAAGACTATTTTTATTTAACTAAAATTAAATAAAGCACTTCTATTGTACGATATACATGTTTATTGTACTGTTTTATTATTATAACATATTTTATATATCATCAAAACGATTTTCCGCTTTGTTACTCGAAGTGTTTTGTTATAGTAATTTTAGGCTTCTGTATAAATTTTATACAGAAGCCTAAAATTACTATAACAAAACTAAAAAAAAATGAATGCATTCCTTTTATACTATAAAACGAATGCATACATTTTTTTTGTTTTTTTTATTGAACAACAAACCTAAATATATAATTCACACAAAAGTCAAGGCACTTTCAACATCAAAAAAGAAAACAAAAGCAAATACAGAGAGTGATAAATATTAAGAAATAATATTAATAACATTTTTTTTAAAAGACAAAAAGGGCTAACAAAACCACTTGAAATGTTTTTAACAAACATATCAATTCAAGGGCTTTTGTACATTTAATCATTCTCCAAGATAAAACAAATGCATTTTCAATCAGCAAAAACAAAACAAAACTCTACAATAGCAAGCAGCCGCCGGTGGGAGGCAGCAAAGCGCAATAAAGTCATGTTGGAAACACAACAAACAAAAGAAGAAAATGATTTTTTTTTTAATTCAATTAAAAGCAAATAAACCACTTCTAGTATACGACTTTGATTAATTGACATTTTTATTGGTAGATTGCACAGTACAGCGAATATTCCGTAAAATTGACCACTAAATGGTAACATCCCAAAGAGTTTTTCAACTTGTTTCAGTCGGGGTCCACGTTAATCAATTCATGACACATACATCTGTAGTGTATTGTTTTGTATTAAAAGATATTTTTTACATATGATCAAAACGCTTTTACACTGTGTTACTCGATGTATTTTGTTATATAGTAATTTTAGGCTTATGTATAAAACAAATGCCTTTTCAATACGCAAAATAAAAAAAAATAAAAAAAATAAAAAAAACCTGCAATAGCTGGCAGCCGCCGGTGGGAAGCAGCAAAGAACAATACAGTCATGTCGGAAATAAGAAAATAACTATTTTTATTCAATTAAAAGAAAATAAAGCACTGCTATTATACGATTTACATGTATAGCATATTGTTTTGCATTATAATATGTGTTATATATGATCAAAATACGTTTCCAAAAAACTTCCAATCTTGTTATTTTTTTTAGTCTTATGTATAAAACAAAAACATTTTCAATATTGTATTGAAAAGAAGAATACGTATTTTATTTTGCTAGGATTTTAAGAATCAAATTACTATATATTTGTGAGAAATAGTGTTCATCAGAAGTAGTAGCATTAAAAGTAATCATTAGGCCGGAAACCCCTGCAGTAACCATTTTTGACCACAGAGTGGCAGCAAAACACTGTTGAAGTTTGCTATCGCCGCCCAGGAAGAACCGAGGAAGAAGAAGTAGCTTGTATCCCGTAATGGCGATAGTCTTCGCTACTTTCTGTCTTATAATAATTCTATGTATTCTTTTTGTTGTACGATTATATTTAGTCATCGGGAATGTATCAACATATCAACCTGACGGCAAAGGTCGCGTTGCTGTGCTTGTTGTGGCGGGGTCAGGTAAAACACATTATTGTTTACATATACAAGTGAAGTGAATTATATTTATATAGCGCTTTTCTCTAGTGACTCAAAGCGCTTTACATAGTGAAACCCGATATCTAATTTTTACAATTAAACCAGTGTGGGTGGCACTGGGAGCAGGTGGGTAAGGTGTCTTGCCCAAGGACACAATGGCAGTGACTAGGATGGCGGAAGCGGGGATCGAACCTGGAACCCTCAAGTTGCTGGCACGGCACCAACCGTTTACATATGCCAGCTAACCAATACTGTTCTTGTCCTAAATATTCACATTAGTTTCCTTTGTATGACTATTATGTAGTAATATTAGTAGAGTAGTAGTATTGTGTTCATGGAAAATGTGTGTTTGTGTGATGCAGGCGGTCACACTACAGAGATGCTGAGACTGATGGAACATCTTTGTTGTGTCTTCTCACCTCGTTTCTACGTCATCGCTGACTCCGACAGGATGAGTGAGGACAAAGTTTCTACTTTTGAAAAATGCAAAGACTGCAACACCTCTGACACCCAGGTACGAATATTGTACATATATGTACAAACCCCGTTTTCATATGAGTTGGGAAATTGTGTTAGATGTAAATATAAACGGAATACAATGATTTGCAAATCCTTTTCAACCCATATTCATTTGAATGCACCACAAAGACTATATATTTGATGTTCAATCTCATAAACTTTTTTTTTTTTCCAAATAATAATTAACTTCGAATTTCATGGCTGCAAAACGTGCCAAAGTAGTTGGGAAAGGGCATGTTCACCACTGTGTTACATCACACTTTCTTTTAACAACACTTAACAAACGTTTGGGAACTGAGGAAACTAATTGTTGAAGCTTTGAAACTGGAATTCTTTACCATTCTTGCTTGATGTACAGCTTAAGTTGTTCAACAGTCCGGGGTCTTGTTGTCGTATTTTACGCTGCAGGCGGCCCAGAAAAGTACCCGAACTCTTTTACTACGAAGGCATTGTTTTGCTGAAATAAGCAGGGGCGACCATGATAATGTTGCTTGGATGACAACATATGTTGTTCCAAAACCTGTATGGACCTTTCAGCATTAATGGTACCTTCACAGATGTGTAAGTTACCCATGCCTTGGGCACTAATACACCCCCATACCATCCCAGATGCTGGCTTTTCAACTTTATGCCTATAACAATCCGAATGATTATTTTCCTCTTTGTTCCGTAGGACACCACGTCCACAGTTTTCAAATATAATTTGAAATGTGGACTCGTCAGACCACAGAACACTTTTCCACTTTGCATCAGTCCATCTTAGATGAGCTCGGGCCGAGCGAAGCCGGCGGCGTTTCTGGGTGTTGTTGATAAATGGCTTTCGCTTTGCATAGTAGAGTTTTACCTTGCACTTACAGATGTAGCGACCAACTTTAGTTACTGACAGTGATTTCATGAAGTGTTGCTGAGCCCATGTGGTGATATCCTTTACACACTGATGTCGGTTTTTGATGCAGTACAGCCTGAGGCATCAAAGGTCCGTAATATCATCGCTTACTTGCAGGGATTTCTCCAGATTCTCTGAACCTTTTGATGATTTTACAAACCGTAGATGGTAAAATCCCTAAATTCCTTGCAATAGCTCGTTGAGAAATGTTGTTCTAAAACTGTTCGACAATTTGCTTACAAATTGGTGACCCTCACTCCATCCTTGTTTGTGAATTATTTAGCATTTCATGGAAGCTGCTTTTATACCCAATCATGGCACCCACCTGTTCCCAATTAGCCTGCACACCTGTGGGATGTTCCAAATAAGTGTTTGATGAACCCATGTAATATACATATTATATATATATATATATATATATATATATATATATATATATATACATATATATATATATATATATGAAAGGCTCCAGTGACCCCGAAAGGGATAAGCGGTAGAAAACGGATGGAGATAGGCTCCAGCCCCCCCGTGACCCCAAACGGGACAAGTAGTAGAAAATGGATGGATCTTATTATGTTTCATTCCAGTCTTGTTTAGGTCTACAATCTTAATGTGTTCCGTTCCAGTCTTGTACAGGTCTACAATCTTAATGTGTTCCGTTCCAGTCTTGTGCAGGTCTACAATCTTAATGGGTTCCGTTCCAGTCTTGTACAGGTCTACAATCTTAATGTGTTCCGTTCCAGTCTTGTGCAGGTCTACAATCTTAATGAGTTTAAGTTCAGCCTTGTGCAGGTCTACAATGGTATCGCGGTTAATTCCAGACTTGTGCATGTCTACAGTAAAACATGTTTTATTCCAGTCTTTTACGGGTCTAAAATCTTATTGCGATTCCTTCCAGTCCTCTGCAGGTTCTCCCAAACAGAACAAGTAGTAGAAAATGGATCGATCTTATTGTGTTTTATTCCAGTCTTGTTTAGGTCTACAATCTTAATGTGTTCCGTTAGTCTTGTGCAGGTCTATAATCTTAATGTGTTCCGTTCCAGTCTTGTGCAGGTCTACAATCTTAATGAGTTTAAGTTCAGCCTTGTGCAGGTCTACAATGTTTGTTATCGCGGTTAATTGCAGTCTTGTGCATGTCTACAGTTAAATCATGTTTTATTCCAGTCTTGTACGGGCCTAAAATTTGCAGGTTCTCCCAAACAGGACAAGTAGTAGAAAGTGGATCGATCTTATTGTGTTTTATTCCAGTCTTGTTTAGGTCTGCAATCTTAATGTGTTCCGTTAGTCTTGTGCAGGTCTATAATCTTAATGAGTTTAATTTCAGCCTTGTGCAGGTCTACAATGTTATCGCGGTTAATTTCAGTCTTGTGCATGTCTACAGTAAAATCATGTTTTATCCCAGTCTTGTACGGGTCTAAAATCTTATTGCGATTCATTCCAGTCGTCTGCAGGTTCTCCCAAACAGGACAAATAGTAGAAAATGGATCGATCTTATTGTGTTTTATTCCAGTCTTGTTTAGGTCTACAATCTTAATGTGTTCCGTTGCAGTCTTGTGCAAGTCGACAATCTTAATGTGTTCCGTTCCAATCTTGTGCAGGTCTACAGTCTTAATGAGTTTAATTTCAGCCTTGTGCAGGTATACAATGTTATCGCGGTTAATTCCAGTCTTGTGCATGTCTACAGTAAAATCATGTTTTATCCCAGTCTTGTACGGGTCTAAAATCTTATTGCGATTCCTTCCAGTCCTCTGCAGGTTCTCCCAAACAGGACAAGTAGTAGAAAATGGATCGATCTTATTGTGTTTTATTCCAGTCTTGTTTAGGTCTGCAATCTTAATGTGTTTTGTTCCAGTCTTGTGCAGGTCTACAATCTTAATGTGTTCCGTTCCAGTCTTGTGCAGGTCTACAATCTTAATGAGTTTAAGTTCAGCCTTGTGCAGGTCTACAATGTTATCACGGTTAATTGCAGTCTTGTGCATGTCTACAGTTAAATCATGTTTTATTCCAGTCTTGTACGGGCCTAAAATTTGCAGGTTCTCCCAAACAGGACAAGTAGTAGAAAGTGGATCGATCTTATTGTGTTTTATTCCAGTCTTGTTTAGGTCTGCAATCTTAATGTGTTCCGTTAGTCTTGTGCAGGTCTATAATCTTAATGAGTTTAATTTCAGCCTTGTGCAGGTCTACAATGTTATCGCGGTTAATTTCAGTCTTGTGCATGTCTACAGTAAAATCATGTTTTATCCCAGTCTTGTACGGGTCTAAAATCTTATTGCGATTCATTCCAGTCGTCTGCAGGTTGTCCAATCTTATCGGTTAATTTCAGTCTTGCGCAGGTCTACAATCTTATTGTGTTTTATTCCAGTTGTGTGCAGGTCTACAATCTTATCAGGGTTAATTTCACATTTATGCTAGTCTTGTGCAGGTCTACACTCTTGTTCATGAGGTCTTATAAAAGGTTGGTATTGTAGACCTATTTATGAGACAAGTTTATGTTTTACAATGTCTTTCTGTGACAATGAATGTACTGTTCATACATTTGGTAACTATCTAAACGAGTGCAGCATCAAAAACTAATATTCTGTCTGGTAAATGTTTTGTAGTTCAGCATTTATCGGATCCCGCGCAGCCGAGAGGTGCACCAGTCCTGGAGTTCTTCAGTGGTGAGCACCCTGAGCGCCCTTTGGTATTCTGTCCCGCTGGTCTTTAGACTCCGACCCGACATGGTGAGCACACGCATATTTTCACACAGGCATTATTCAAGTATTTCAAGGGAGACGAGACCGGGTCCTTTATCGGTGATCTCGTTTGGAAAAGAAGTCCAAGATCCAGACTGACAAGGAACATACTGCAACTTGTTGTGTTACAATTGTGCAAAAACACAAACAATATCTGGAATTGAAAGATTTCCAGCTTGAATTTAATGTTATTTTTGTGAGAGTTGACATTTTCTTCAAACCATCTAAACTTGAAGACTATTATAACATATTATAAATTAAATTATATATACATTTGATACAATAATCACAGTCCCTTCAGGAATTTGCTTCTTTTTTTTTAAATATATCTATGCAGGGTAAGACAATTAAAAACATATTCTAAACCTAGAAAAGAGGCAATATATACGTATTAGAGATGTTGAAGTGTGATGATAATATCTGACGTACAAACGAAAAGTTGGCGTTAAAGATTGGTCTGAAGAGTTCATAAATGTTCTCAACGTGCGAGGCTAAATGTTGAAGAAACAAACACTTTTTGAAGTGTAAAACATACACGGAGAAAGTCTGCAACTTGGCCTAAGGTGGTGTTTCTTTCTATAATTATAATTGTGTGAATGCTCTAAAGCTGGGGTCACCAACCTTTTTGAAACCAAGAGCTACTTCTTGAGTACTGATTAATGCAAAGGGCTACCAGTTTGATACACACTTAAATAAATTGCCAGAAATAACCAATTTGCTCAATTTACCTTTAGTAATAAAATCTATATATCTATAAAAAAAATGGGTATTTCTGTCTGTCATTCCGTCGTACATTTTTTTTCCTTTTACGGAAGGTTTTTTGTAGGGAATAAATGATGAAAAAAACACTTAATTGAACGGTTTAAAAGAGGAGAAAACACGAAAAAAATTAAAATTAATTTTGAAACATAGTTTCTTCAATTTCGCCACTTTAAAATTCAAAATTCAACTGAAAAAAATGGAGAAAAACTATCTAATTCTAATCTTTTTGAAAAAATAAAAAAAATAATTTATGGAACATCATTAGTAATTTTTCCTGATTAAGATTAATTTTAGAATTTTGATGACATGTTTTAAATAGGTTAAAATCCCATCTGCACTTTGTTAGAATATATAACAAATTGGACCAAGCTATATTTCTAACAAAGACGAATCATTATTTCTTCTAGATTTTCCAGAACAAAAATTATAAAAGAAATTTAAAAGTCTTTGAAATAAGATTTAAATTTGATTCCACAGATTTTCTAGATTTGCCAGAATATTTTTTTTTTATTTTAATCATAATAAGTTTGAAGAAATATTTCACAAATATTCTTTGTCGAAAAAACAGAAGCTAAAATGAAGAATTAAATTAAAATGTATTTATTATTCTTTACAATAAAAAAAAAATACTTGAACATTAATTTAAATTGTCAGGAAAGAAGAGGAAGGAATTTAAAAGGTAAAAAGGTATATGTGTTTAAAAATCCTAAAATCATTTTTAAGGTTGTATTTTTTCCTCTAAAATTGTTTTTCTGAAAGTTATAAGAAGCAAAATAAAAAAATAAAGGAATTTATTTAAACAAGTGAAGACCAAGTCTTTTAAACATTTTCTTGGATTTTCAAATTCTATTTGAGTTTTGTCTCTCTTAGAATTAAAAATGTCGAGCAAAGTGAAACCAGCTTGCTAGTAAATAAATAAAATTGAAAAAATAGGCAGCTCACTGGTAAGTGCTGCTATTTGAGCTATTTCTAGAACAGGTCAGTGGGCAACTCATCTGGTCCTTACGGGCTACCTGGTGCCCGCGAGCACCGTGTTGGTGACCCCTGGTCTAAAGCCTTCACACATATGTTTTTCTTTCTTCTCCCCCAGATTTTGGCGGCCTTTACCTTCCACATTTTTCATCCAATCCAAACCGTTCCAACTTCAAACTGTTCAGCCTATTCGGGAATCGTGGGCTTTCTCTTGACAAATTCCCAGAATTCCAGGTTTTACAGGACATTTTTCCCAAAACCCCGGCCAAGTCATACCAAAGACTATAAAAAAAATGGGTCCCATTACCTCCCTGCTTGACACTCAGCATCAAGGTTTGGAATTCGGGGTTAAATCACCAAAAATGATACCCGGGCGCGGCCACCGCTGCTGCTCACTGCTCCCCTCACCTCCCAGGGGGTGATCGAGGATGATTGGTCAAATGCAGAGAATATTATCGCCACACCTAGTGTGTGTGTGGGACAATCATTGGTACTATAACTTTTAATTCTAAATGAATTCGCCATTTTTCAAACCTATTCATAGCATTCCACCGTCAACACATTCCACCATTCTGGACATTCAAACTACCCCTTTTCCAAAGTAAAAAAAAAAAATTGCAGGATTTTCCAGAATTCCTGGTTTTCCAAAGCCCTATTTCCACCCTTTTTTTTCTGGCGACTACTCCTCCCTCATATTTCAACCCTAGTACTAATAATTCCTCCTAATAAGGACAAAAAAAAAAAAAAAAATGAAGATGCATTTTGAACTGGAAAAACTCCATGTTTTCCCGAAATTCCGGGAATTCCGTTATACCATATGGGGCGGCATAGCTCGGTTGGTAGAGTGGCCATGCCAGCAACTTGAGGGTTGCAGGTTCGATTCCCGCGTGTGCCATCCTAGTCACTGCCGTTGTGTCCTTGGGCAAGACACTTTACCAACCTGCTCCCAGTGCCACCCACACTGGTTTAAATGTAACTCAGATATTGGGTGTCACTATGTAAAAGCGCTTTGAGTCACTTGAGAAAAGCGCTATATAAATAAAAGTCACTTCACTTCACTTCACCATTTCTCAATTCAACATGTTACTACTTCAACATTTCTCGACCGATTTGAAAAATTCCAAAATCAACCATTTCAACTCAATCAGACCATCCATCCTTTTTTCTACCGCTTATTCCCCTTTGGGGGCGCTGGTGCCTATCTCAGCTACAAATCGGGCGGAAGGCGGTGTACACCCTGGACAAGTCGCCACCTCATCGCAGGGCCAACACATTCAACTCATTCAGACCATTCAAGTTTTTTTACTATTTTCAAAAAAAAAATTAGCTTTTCCCGAAATGGGCCATTTTTTGAAGTTCCACAACTCCTAAATATATGAAAATATATATAAAGTGCAGAAAAATAATGAATTTTTTCATAATTTGTACAAAAACATTTACTGCAAATAAATAGTACTAATATTATACCTTTTTGCTTTTATATCAGAATAATATAAGAAAAATTTAGAAATTACTGGGAAAAAAATTGTTTTACTCTGTCCATCTGTGTTGGCCCTGCGATGAGGTGGCGACTTGTCCAGGGTGTACACCGCCTTCCGCCCGATTGTAGCTGAGATAGGCACCAGCGCCCCCCGCGACCCCAAAGGGAATAAGCGGTAGGAAATGGATGGATGGATGGAAGTCCTGCATTTTTCATCTTAGTCAAACTGTTCCAACCTCAAAAGATTCAGTCTGTTTGGGAATTGTGTGCTCGACTTCAACAATTCAAAAAAAATTCCAGGATTACAGTTCAACTTGACACACAATTCCTTCAGGAATTGCCTGATATAGTTAATTATTACTATTAATATGTACTATAAAGTAAAACAGTACAGTAATTTAAGAACGAGCTCTGAGAATGTGCCTTTACTGCCATCTAGTGGCTGCTTTTAAGTATGTGTGCTATAAAACGAGTACAATATGAATGCTATATTTGGTTTACCATTTTTGTTGGAATGCTGTGCTTTTTGAGGTTAAGGTTACAAGGAACACTTCAAACATCGATAACAAATTCATCAAATCACAAGTTGGTTCGATGTTTTCGAACAAAAACAAACCTCGAAACTTTTATGAAAAAGCTTCCGCCAATTCAGGCATTTTAGGCGGCAACAATCACAAACAATTATTTCCCCGATCATGGAGGTGCTGATTTATTATTTAAAGGGGAAGTGCTCTTTTTATGTAATTTTCCTCAATTTATGTGAGACAAGAACACATTTGTCATTTTTAATGCATTTTAACTCGTAAATAGATGCTAGCAAAAGTCAGCTAACAACGGAGCCGATGGGAAACTCCTATATTGCGACCATAAAGCCCTCTAAAAAAATATCCCAAAACTGCTCAAAATACTCCATTTAAATATTGTGACCTGAATATTAATCAATTAGGAACAATATTGTTCCGGATGTATAGACAGGAAAATACTATTGATATTTTAACCCTTTGTGAGGAATATGAATAATTCTTCACGTAAACTGAAAGATATAAACATCCATCAGTAATTATCCCAGTGAGAGCAGACCTTGTACAGTAAGTGATTTTTTTTTTTTTATGTTGATAGTGTGTGAATGTTGTCTGTCTATCTGTGATGAGGTGGCGACTTGTCCAGGGTGTACGCCGCCTTCTGCCCGAATGCAGCAGAGACAGGGACAAGCGGTAGGAAATGGATGGATGGATGTTGATAGTTTGTATTTCTTGTTTAGCACTTTGCAATGTTGTTACATGATGCGTTGTGTTTAGCACACAGCTTCTAAAACTTGGAAATCATCCTCCTTGTATTCAGGCTCAAAAATATACGTTTCTGCATTATAATTTGTCCCAAAGTAGTCTTAGTTGTCTCTCATGAAGTCTGCCATGATTAGCAGTGTCGTTGTTGTTGAAAGGAAACGCAAACATTGTGTTTGTCTGTGAAAAGTATATACCGCCATATGGTTGAAATGAGCTAAATATGTAAATATTACATGTTATTATGAATGTTACTGAATTAAATATAAACTTACAGCATGTATATAAAAATGTAGTTTTATATGGGTTTTTTAATGTAATTTAGAGCGCTTTATAGGCGGAATAGAGCGACCCGTTGTTAGCTGACTTTTGCTAGCATTTATTTATGATTTAGAAAACATGTGTTCTCGTCTTACATGAGTATTGTGAATGATAGGCAAAGTTCCAAATAAGTAAGAATGCGTGATAATTATCGGACCGTGCTAAAAATAGCATGACGCTAAAAGGATACGCAGCAGGATGTAAGAAAACAAACTACCGTGCTAACAAAAACTTTCCACTGTCCCGGCAGGATGCTGCTTTGTTTGCTTCGTGGCTCCAAATAAACGTTTCGAAGAGTTTTTGTGTGTTGAATTCATTGCAAAGGAGGTATTCATTAAAGGTTGTGTCGTTGCAGGTGCTGTGTAACGGCCCCGGCACGTGTGTTCCTCTCTGCCTGGCGGCCCTCCTGCTGGGAGTATTAGGACTGAAGAAAGTGTTGATCGTGTACATCGAAAGTATTTGTCGAGTGGAGTCCATGTCGCTCACGGGCAACATCCTCTACCGCCTGGCAGACTTTTTCTTTGTGCAGTGGCCGTGTCTCAGGACCGCTATCCCAAATCCATCTTCCTTGGAAGAATCGTTTGAACTTTCATCCCTCAATAAATATTATTTACCATTTATGTGTATTTCCTATTTGTATAGAGTAGTAAAGTATTAGTTCAGTAAAAGTAGTTCATTCATGCGATCGCTCCTCTCGAAAGTAATTCATGATAGCTGCCTACCTTTTGTCATAGAAATCATCAGGACTTAAAGGCCTACTGAAATTAGATTTTCTTATTTAAACGGGGGATAGCAGGTCCATTCTGTGTGTCATACTTGATCATTTCGCGATATTGCCATATTTTTGCTGAAAGGATTTAGTAGAGAACATCGACGATAAAGTTCGCAACTTTTGGTCGCTAATAAAAAAAGCCTTGCCTGTACCGGAAGTAGCAGACGATGTGCGCGTGACGTCACGGGTTGTGGAGATTCTCACATTTGAACAATGTTTACAATCATGGCCACCAGCAGCTAGAGCGATTCGGACCGAGAAAGCGAAGATTTCGCCATTAATTTGAGCACGGATGAAAGATTCCGTGGATGAGGAAAGTGAGAGTGAAGGACTAGGGGGGAAAAAAGACTATACAGTGGAAGCGATTCAGATATTAAACACATTTCAAGGATAATTCTGTAATCTCTGCTTATTGTGTTACTAGTGTTTTAGTGAGATTATATGGTCGTACCTGTACAACCTGAAGGTCGGCCCCGCACCTTTTTTCAGCACCAGTCGACGTTTGGTGGCAATGCTCATGTCTGCCCTTTGCAAGGGACCCTCTTTAAAACACGATCTTTCAAAATGATGGCTGCATAATAATATACTGTACTTTGTGTGTGTGGTCCAATCCAACCGTGTTTGCTTGACATCTCTGTTCCATAGTAAAGCTTCACCGTCATCTTTCGGGAATGTAAACAATGAAACACCGGCTGTGTTTTTGTTGCCCCAATACACCGCTTCTCACCTACAGCTTTCTTCTTTGACGTCTCCATTATTCATTGAACAAAGTGCAAAAGATCCAGCAACACTGACGTCCAGAATACTGTGGAATTATGGGATGAAAAGAGACGACGTATAGCTGTGAACGGTGCTGGAACAAAATGTCCTCTAAAATGCGTGACGTCACGCTCATGCGTCATCATACTGCGACGTTTTAGCATGATACTTCCGCGCAAAATTTTAAATTGCAGTTTAGTAAACTAAAAAGGCCGTATTGGCATTTGCTGCAATGTTAATATTTCATCATTGATATATAAACTATCAGACTGCGTGGTCGGTAGTAGTGGCTTTCAGTAGGCCTTTAAAATATCCATCCATCATCTTCCGCTTATCCGAGGTCGGATCGCGGGGGGCAACAGCCTAAGCAGGGAAACCAAGACTTCCCTCTCCCCAGCCACTTCGTCTAGCTCTTCCCGGGGGATCCCGAGGCGTTCCCAGGCCAGCCGGGGAGACATAGTCTTCCCAACGTGTCCTGGGTCTTCCCCGTGGCCTCCTACCGGTTGGACGTGCCCTAAACACCTCCCTAGGGAGGCGTTCGGGTGGCATCCTGACCAGATGCCCGTTCCACCTCATCTGGCTCCTCTCGATGTGGAGGAGCAGCGGTTTTACTTTGAGTCCCTCCCGGATGGCAGAGCTTCTCACCCTATCTCTAAGGGAGAGCCCCGCCACACGGCGGAGGAAACTCATTTCGGCCGCTTGTACCCGTGATCTTATCCTTTCGGTCATGACGCAAAGCTCATGACCATAGGTGAGGATGGGAACGTAGATCGACCGGTAAATTGAGAGCTTTGCCTTCCGGCTCAGCTCCTTCTTCACCACAACGGATCGGTACAACGTCCGCATTACTGAAGACGCCGCACCGATACGCCTGTCGATCTCACGATCCACTCTTCCCCCACTCGTGAACAAGACTCCTAGGTACTTGAACTCCTCCACTTGGGGCAGGGTCTCTTCCCCAACCCGGAGATGGCACTCCACCCTTTTCCGGGCGAGAACCATGGACTCGGACTTGGAGGTGCTGATTCTCATTCCGGTCGCTTCACACTCGGCTGCGAACCGATCCAGCGAGAGCTGAAGATCCCGGTCAGATGAAGCCATCAGGACCACATCATCTACAAAAAGCAGAGACCTAATCCTGCGGTCACCAAACCGGAACCCCTCAACGCCTTGACTGCGCCTAGAAATTCTGTCCATAAAAGTTATGAACAGAATTGGTGACAAAGGACAGCCTTGGCGGAGTCCAACCCTCACTGGAAATGTGTTCGACTTACTGCCGGCAATGCGGACCAAGCTCTGGCACTGATCGTACAGGGAACGGAGCGCCACAATAAGACAGTCCGATACCCCATACTCTCTGAGCACTCCCCACAGGACTTCCCCAGGGACACGGTCGAATGCCTTCTCCAAGTTCACAAAGCACATGTAGACTGGTTGTGCAAACTCCCATGCACCCTCAAGAACCCTGCCGAGAGTATAGAGCTGGTCCACAGTTCCACGACCAGGACGAAAACCACACTGTTCCTCCTGAATCCGAGGTTCGACTATCCGGCGTAGCCTCCTTTCCAGTACACCTGAATAAACCTTACCGGGAAGGCTGAGGAGTGTGATCCCACGATAGTTGGAACACACCCTCCGGTCCCCCTTCTTAAAGAGAGGGACCACCACCCCGGTCTGCCAATCCAGAGGTACCGCCCCCGATGTCCACGCGATGCTGCAAAGTCTTGTCAACCAAGACAGCCCCACAGCATCCAGAGCCTTAAGGAACTCCGGGCGGATCTCGTCCACCCCCGGGGCCTTGCCACCGAGGAGCTTTTTAACTACCTCAGCGACCTCAGCCCCAGAAATAGGAGAGTCTACCACAGATTCCCCAGGCACTGCTTCCTCATAGCAAGACGTGTTGGTGGGATTGAGGAGGTCTTCGAAGTATTCCTTCCACCTATCCACAACATCCGCAGTCGAAGTCAGCAGAACACCATCCGCACCATACACGGTGTTGATAGTGCACTGCTTCCCCTTCCTGAGGCGGCGTATGGTGGTCCAGAATCGCTTCGAAGCCGTCCGGTAGTCGTTTTCCATGGCTTCCCCGAACTCTTCCCATGTCCGAGTTTTTGCCTCCGCGACCGCTGAAGCTGCACACCGCTTGGCCTGTCCGTACCTGTCCACTGCCTCCGGAGTCCTATGAGCCAAAAGGACCCGATAGGACTCCTTCTTCAGCTTGACGGCATCCCTCACCGCTGGTGTCCACCAACGGGTTCTGGGATTACCGCCACGACAGGCACCAACTACCTTGCGGCCACAGCTCCGATCTGCCGCCTCGACAATAGAGGTGCGGAACATGGTCCACTCGGACTCAATGTCCAGCACCTCCCTCGTGACATGTTCAAAGTTCTTCCGAGTGGAAATAATCCACCTATAAACATGAGAGTAGAAGTTACAGGAAATATGTAGTATGTACTGTAGTAATACAAAGGAGTTTGTTATGATCATATTTTGCTTGGGTTTTCTGTTGGTTTTGGACTCCTTCATTCTTGTTTGGGCACCTCTGAGTTGGTTAACATACTTATTATTTTCACCTGTATTCTGGACGCGCACCTGTTTTTCAAGTCACTGACATTATTTAAGCCTGCCTTTTCCAGTCAGTCAGTCTGGCGTCTTTATTTGCGTCACGCGACTCTCACGTAAGTTTTTGCTTGTCTCCTGGCCCCTGCTGGTGAACATAGTCTGTGCTAAGTTGGAGCCTTAGCTTCCAGTGCGCTCGGCACCTTATCCAGTCGGTTTGTTTTCTGTTTTGTTCCTGTTCTGTGTTATTTTACTATTAAATCAAGTCCTAACTGGGAGAACAAACCCGGCCGTGACAGAGTTGTGTGAACGCAAGCTAAGTCATCACATTTTTGTTGTTATTGTTATAGTTGTATTTGTTGTTATAGTTGTATTTGTTGTTATTGTTATAGTTGTATTTGCTTAGAACGACAGCAGACAGTCGAGGATCATTAAAAGTAGTGAAAAGTAAAAAATCTGTAAAATTGGTAAAAAGTAAAATTTCAGTAAAAGCAGTAACAAGTAAAAGATCAGTCAGTTGGTAGTGAAGAGTAAAATATGAGTAAAAGTAGTAAAAAGTAAAATATTAGTAAAATATCAGTAAAAGTAGTGAAGAGTTAAATATCAGTAAAAGTAGTAAAAACAAAGATCAGTTATAGTTAGAAGTTAGATATTAGTAAATGTAGCAAAGTAATATCTGTGATGAAGTGGCGACTTGTCCAGGCTGTACCCCGCCTTCTGCCCAATTGTAGCTGAGATAGGCACCAGCGCCCTCTGCGACCACAAAGGGAATAAGCGGTAGGAAATGGATGGATGGATAACAAAGTAAAATATCAGTAAAAGTAGTAAAAACATAAAGATCATGAATTGATTAACGTGGACTCCGACTTAAACGAGTTGAAAAACTTATTGGGGTGTTACCATTTAGTGGTCAATTGTACGGAATATGTACTGTACTGTGCAATCTACTAATAAAAGTTTCCATCAATCAATCAAAATCAGTTATAATTAGAAGTTAAATATTACTTTTAGTAGTAAAAAGTAAAATATCAGTAAAAGTAGTAAAAAGTAAAATATCAGTAAAAATAATGAAAAGTAAAATATCAGTAAAAGTAGTGAAGAATAAATATGAGTAAAAGTAATGACAAGTAAAAGATGAAAGAGCGGAATGGAGGGTTCATGTTCAGGTAGACTACACACCTGACAGGAAGTCACGCACCAATATCAAAATAAAAAGTACACATTCTTGGGCAAGTTGAGGCAACTCAGAGTGTGGAAATTTACCACAGTATCAGTACATGCATTTCTACAGTACAGTACTAATGTCTACCATGGAAGTGCAAACTCTCCACATTTTGTAATCTTTCCCTCAACAAAACCACACAAAGATGTTTGCTAACCCGCTCAACCACTACTGCAATACACTAATATATATATATATATATATATAAAAATGTGTGTATATATATAAAAATGTGTGTATATATATATATGTAAATAAATGTGTGTATGTATGTATATATGTGTGTCTATATATATATATATATATATATATATATATATTTATATAGAAACACATATATACAAACATACACATTAATATATATATATATATATACATATACATATATATATGTGTGTGTGTTTGTGTATACATGTGTGTGTGTATATATATATATTAATGTGTGTTTGTATATATGTGTGTCTATATATATATAGACACACATATATACATATACACACACACACATTAGTATATATATATATATATATATACACATATATATATACAAATACACATATATATATATACATATACACATATATATATATACATACATATATATATATATATATATATGTGTGTATATATATAAATAAAGTAGTGGAACTGCAATACACTACTATAATATATAATACAAAATATATAATAAAATATACAATATACACTACAATACACATCTACAAAACAATACTGCTAGTACTAGCACTACAATACACCCCTAGAATAATCAACATTAAACTACTCTAACTGCAAGTACTCCAGTACACTAGTACAAATACAATGCACTACTGCAATGACAACTACTACAATAAACTACTAGGACTACAATACGCCACGGCAACTACAGTAATCTACTTTAAACGACTCCAACTACACGAACTAAAATGCACGACAAGAACTACAATAAATATGTTAAGTATTAGTTATATATGTATATATACACACATGTATATATACATATTTATCAGTAATATTTGCACTATTTAAATATACACAGTAATAAATACACAACACAAGCTTTCAGGCTCTGTTTTTGAAAAGGCTCAATCCATATTTGACTATATATATATATACACATACATACATATACATATATATATATATATATATATATATATATGTATATATACATATATATATGTAGTAATATGTGCAGTCTGTTGATGATAAATGTTTGTTTTCAAGGCATGTCCTATCACAGGAATGTTATCAGTCTGATAAACTTCCTGTGCACATTCCCTGTTCCTGCAGCCTCAACACGCCTTCTGCATACAATCGTCACTCACCAATCATAACTCTTTGTCATTCACATCAAACTTTTCATCAACCAGCAAATCCTGGTGGATACTGTCTAGAGTCCTACAAACTGATGTACTGTAATATTTGAATTTTTGTAACCTAACATGTTATTTAATATTACCGCAATATCATGTTAGTAATACAGTAGTACAGTGGTATTAGCTAATGCAGTACATTAATAATGACAGATGTTATTTAATACAGTACTGTGATATTGTACTGTAATGCAGTTCATTAGTAATGTAATAGTATTTAATGTAGTACAGAAGTAATGCAATATGCAATTATATTTGAGTAATCTATACATCCATCCATGCATTTACTACCGCTTATTCCCTTTGGGGTGGCGGGGGGCGCTGGTGCCTATCTCAGCTACAATCGGGCGGAAGGCGGCGTACACCCTGGACAAATCACCACCTCATCGCAGGGCCAACACAGATAGACAGACAACATTCACACACTGGGGCGTATTTGAGTAATGTAATATGTAATTGTATGCATTAATGCACTGTTTGTTTGTTTTTTTAGTAATGTAATTGTATGCCTTGATGTAATAACACACTATGTCATTTTATGTAGTAATTTAAAAGGTAATTTTAATGTAGTAATACAATATGTAATTTTGTGTAGTAACGTAATATGTCATTGTATTTTATGCATTAAAATATGTTATCCCATGTAGTAATATGTAATTTTATGTAGTAATAAACTATGTAATTTCATGAATTACAGTAATATGTAATTTCATGTAGTAATGCAATATGTAATTGTAGTAATGTACTATGTAATTGTATGCCTTGATGCAATATGTAATAGTAAACTATGTCATTTTATGTAGTAATGTAAAGTGCAATTTTAATGTAGTAATACAATATGTCATTTTGTGTAGTAATGTCATTGTAAGTAGTAATACAATATGTAATTTTATGCCTCGATGCAATATGTAATTGTATGTAGTAATACACTATGTCAGTGGTCCCCAACCACCGGGCAGTGGCTCGATACCGGGCCGCAGAAGAACTTTTTATTATTTTTTTTTTTTTTTAAATTAAATCAACATAAAAACACAAGATACACTTACAATTAGTGCACCAACCCAAAAATCCTCCCTTTTTCATTAAAAAAAAAAAACCCCAGCCGGGCCGCGTAACAAATTATCAAGCGTTGACCGGTCCGCAGCTACAAAGAGGTTGGGGACCACTGCACTTTGTAATTTTATGCATTAAAAAAATATGTAATCTCATGTAGTAATACAATATGTAATTGTATGCAGTGTTGTAATATGTAATTTTATGTAGTAATGTACTACGCAATTTTATGTAGTAATGCAATATGTAATTTTATGCCTTAATGTAATTTGTGATTTTATGTAGTAATACAATGTGTAATTTTATGCATTATTTTATTTTGTCGTAATACAATATGTAATTTTACGTAATAATCTACTACGCAATTTTATGTAGTAATACAATATGTAATTTTATGCATTATTTTATTTTGTCGTAATACAATATGTAATTTTACGTAGTAATGTACTACGTAATTTTATGTAGTAATGCAATATGTAATTTTATGCCTTAATGTAATTTGTGATTTTATGTAGTAATACAATGTGTAATTTTATGCATAATTTTATTTTGTCGTAATACAATATGTAGTAATTTACTACGTAATTTTATGTAGTAATGCAATATGTAATTTTTTGCCTTAATGTAATTTGTGATTTTATGTAGTGATACAATGTGTAATTGTATGCATTATTTAATTTTGTCGTAATATTTAATATTTTTCTATTTTGTTTCCATTTAAAACCCATTATTTACTTTTTAAAAATTTATCCAAACTCTGTACACTGCTGCTGGAATTTTAATTTTCCTGAAGGAATCCATAAAGTACTATCTATTTATCTAATTGGTGCAAAGGCCTTTCCTGTGTATATAATTGAACTACGTTCATGTTGTGTATAATGTGTATTCACAATATGTTGTACGAAGGACATTTCAATATTTTTTGGAAGTTTATATTTATTTTGTACTTGACATTGCTTATAGGGTTAGGCGCAATACGTTTTCAACTTCAGCCTCAACCCTTCCGGTCTGCAACATTTTTTTTTTTCATTTTATGTATGTTTGTTTGTTGACCGAGGAACAATAAACTTGAAACTTAATTGTATGTAGTAATTTAATTGTGTGCCTTAATGTAATTTGTGATTTTATGTAGTAATAAAATATGTAATTGTATGCATTATTTTATTTTGTTGTATTACAATGTGTAATTTTTTGCAGCAATGTAATATGTCATTTTATGTAGTAATGTCATTTTATGCATTATTTTATTTTATGTAATACTACAATATGTAATGTTATGCATTCATGGCATATTGTAATTGTTTGTAGTAATGTAATGTTATTTTATGTAGTTATGTAATATGTTTATACCGTACACCTAGTTTCTGTTATGTTCTTATTTGACTGTTATATTTTTATTCCCAATGTTGCTTTTTATTTTTATTCTTCCATCCATCCATCCATTTTCTACCGCTTATTCCCTTTCGGGGTCGCGGGGGGCGCTGGCGCCTATCTCAGCTACAATCGGGCGGAAGGCGGGGTACACCCTGGACAAGTCACAACCTCATCACAGATTTTACTTTGCTACATTTTTATTCTTATTGTAATATTTTTCTATTTTGTTTCCATTATTTACTTTTTAAATTGATCTAAACTCTGTACACTGCAGCTGGAATTTTAATTTTCCTGAAGGAATCAATAAAGTACTATCTATCTTCAGTAGTACGGTGATGTAATGTGATTTTATGCATGAATGTAACATTAATTAATAGAGAATATTAGTACTGTGATTTTGTGACGTAATACATGGAACAGCAGTAATGTTATTAGATATGTTAATACAGTACAGTGATGTAGTAAATACTTTGTCCAATGAGTACTGAATTTGCATATTGAATAATTACAATATTATTATTTTTAAAATTGGACTAATATCCTCCACAACATTAAAATGTGTGAGTCTATTAACACTGTCCATATTTTTTTTTTACGTCAGTCTTCATCAATTTCACACATTTTACACATAAAGGAAAGTAAGGTGACCTCAACCGCGTCTTCCGGAAACCACTGACGTCAGAGCCGGACGTTCCTTATAAGGACAAACCTCGGTGGCTGCTGGGTTGTGTGGGAGGTCTTTGTGACGTCACTGCAGGGCTTAGTAGAGTATTGTGGTACTGATGCACAAGTACTGCGAGTACCTGTGAAGACAAAGTACACGTTTTTTCACCCCCAGATAAACTTTGTGGATTTTTTAAAATGTTGAAGATAAAAGGAACATTGTCTTCTTCCCTGCTGCTTTTTATCGTCCTGCTGGGGACCACCGTCTCAGGTGATTTTTTTTAATATTTGACAAAACGCGATCATAAACTTCTTTTCCGTCATTGAAACTAACCCGCCGTAGCTAATAATTGTTTTTTTAATGGCCTCATGTCTCTTCAAATGATTGTTTATGCTTCTTGCATGAGAAAGCATTAGGAAATTATTTAGCAAAAAAAAAATAAAAAATAAAACGTTCGTTTGATAGTAACGAAAAAACTAAACCATAAATACCTGTTGTTAAAAATGCTATTAATTTCCATAGCATACTTAAATAGTTCAAACGATGCTAAATGATCCAAAAGGACAAGTTAGGAAAATCACAGTAGCGTTTGTTTTTTTTTTCAGCAATTTTAAATTGTTAGAACAACACTACTGTAATTTTTTTAAAAAGTATTTCACCAATTAATCGCTTCTGACGAATGGTAACAAATACTTATTCGTATTGTCGACTAAATTATATTTCTTGTGAAGTTCATCTAAACTACATCAACTTTTTGTATTTAACTTAAACTACATTTGTTTTGTTATTATAACTTAAAGCTAATATTTCACCCAAACTATATATACAGTATATATGTATATTTTCCATTTAAATTAGATTTTGTTTTTTAATTCAAACGATTTTTGCCATTACCCTAACCATTTTTTTTAAATTATTGTTTTCACTTTAACTGTATTTATTCATCATTTTTACTTTAACTACATTATTTTTGTATTATGTTAATTTGAAATATGTATTTAAAAAAAGAATAATTTTCACCCAAATTATGTTTTTAAATTATTATTTGCACTTAAACTGTATTTATTAATCATCATTTTCATTATAACTACATTATTTATCTATGATTTTAAATTGAACTAAGTATTTTTTAATTATTTTTACTCAAATTATGTATTTAAATTATTATCTTCACTTAAACTGTATTTATCAATTATAATTTTTATTTTAACTACATAATGGTTTTGTATTATTTTAAATAGAATTATCTATTTTTAATAATTTCCACCCAATTCACGTTTTGAAATGTTTGATCCATCCATCCATTTTCTACCGCTTATTCCCTTTTGGGGTCGCGGGGGGCGCTGGCGCCTATCTCAGCTACAATCGGGCGGAAGGCGGGGTACACCCTGGACAAGTCGCCAGCTCATCGCAGGGCCAACACAAATAGACAGACAACATTCACACTCACATTCAAACACTAGGGCCAATGTTTGATTTCACTTAAATATTAGTCTTTTTCAAATCAACCTACAATACACCAATCATAATTAGTATTTAAATTACATTTATTTTGTATTATTTCAACTCTGTTTATTTACCGTCATTGTCACTTAAAATATTTAGTATTGCTTCTACATCAACAATATTTTTTCTCATTTTCACCCAAACGTTGCTTGTCACCTTTTTCATTTAAACTACATTTGTTTTTTAATATTCCCAGTTAAAACTATATTTTTCCATTATTTTCAGTGAAGTTATGAGCGTTGTCATGGTGATGTATTTATTCACAGGCCTTGAAGTGACTCATAAGCTCGACACGTACT
This sequence comes from Nerophis ophidion, assembly GCF_033978795.1. Lineage (NCBI taxonomy): Eukaryota > Metazoa > Chordata > Actinopteri > Syngnathiformes > Syngnathidae > Nerophis > Nerophis ophidion. The sequence goes on from NC_084625.1 coordinate 11,286,582, forward strand.
TACGAACAACATATTTGCCTGTTATTTGCAAGTAATTAAGTCATTACGTGTGTTATTTAAGATGTTTTTGCTCCTTAAATTATGAATGTTCATCAGTTAATATTGCTCAAAGTATTCCAAACATTTGCTGTCTGATTATTCCACAGGCCTCTATCCCACAGCACAGAACGTCACCTGGAAATCCACAAACTTTAAAAGCATTCTGACCTGGCAGCCGTTCCCAAGCGATTACTCCTACACCGTGGAGTTCTTCGTGTAAGTCCTTTCAGTCCATCTGGGACAATCTTTTGAGACACATGATATCAAATCAATCCTCATCACCTCGTTTACTGCAAAATGTGCTACAATGCTGCAATAGTTTGTCGTTAACGTGTGCCACTGGGACACTTTTCTTTATAAACAATGAGGAGAAACACAATTAACTGGAAAAAACAAACATGGATTAGATTTAAAAAGCACTTTTAAGTGTTTTTACACTGAGAAGCTGTGAGCCCCGCTGGCAGCAAGGGTCTGGCCCGAGGACACAGCGGCAGTGACTAGGATGGCGGAATCTGGATCCGGACCAGGAACCCGCCAGTTCCTGCACGGCCGCTCTATAATCTGAGCCATGCTGCCCGCTGTAGGACAAAAAGGAGAAAAATAAACAACTTGAAAGGCGGCTGGGACAAAAGGGAGACAAGAAAGGACTTGTGCAACGGAATGCATGGAAATGCTCGCAGGAGGAGAAACAGGAATGGAAGTAGGAATAGAAACAGGAATGAAAGTAGGAATAACAACGAATGTAAGTAGTAAAAAAAATGAAAGGAGGTAGGAATAAAAAGGAATGAAAGTATGAATAAAAAGGAAAATAAGTAGGAATAGAAACAGGAATGGAAGTAGGAATAAAAATGAATGAAAGTAGGAAAAAAATGGAAGTAGGAATAGAAACAGAAATGGAAGTAGGAATAAAAAGGAATGACAGTAGGAAGAGAAACAGGAATGGAAGTAAGGGAAACAAATCAATGAAGGTAGGAATAGAAACATGGAAGTAGGACAAACATGAATGTAAGTAGGAATAACAACAGAAAGGAAGTAGGAATAAAAAGGAATGTAAGTAGGAAGAAAAAGGAATGGAAGTAGGAATAGAAACAGAAATGTAGGTAGGAATAAAAAAAAATTGGAGTAGGAATAAAAACAAATGGAAGTAGGACAAATATGAATGGAAGTAGGAATGAAAACAGAAAGGAATTAGGAATAAAAAGGAATTGAAGTAGGAATAAAAACAGAAATGGAAGTAGGAATAAAAATTAATGGGAGTAGGAAAAAATGGAAGTAGGAATAGAAACAGGAATGGAAGTAGGAATAGAAACAGGAATGAAAGTAGGAATAACAACGAATGTAAGTAGTAAAAAAATGAAAGGAAGTAGAAATAAAAAGGAATGGAAGTATGAATAAAAAGGAAAATAAGTAGGAATAGAAACAGGAATGGAAGTAGGAATAAAAATGAATGAAAGTAGGAAAAAAATGGAAGTAGGAATAGAAACAGAAATGGAAGTAGGAATAAAAAGGAATGACAGTAGGAAGAGAAACAGGAATGGAAGTAAGGGAAACAAATCAATGGAGGTAGGAATAGAAACATGGAAGTAGGACAAAAATGAATGTAAGTAGGAATAACAACAGAAAGGAAGTAGGAATAAAAAGGAATGTAAGTAGGAAGAAAAAGGAATGGAAGTAGGAATAGAAACAGAAATGGAAGTAGGAATAAAAAAATTGGAGTAGGAATAAAAACAAATGGAAGTAGGACAAATATGAATGGAAGTAGGAATGAAAACAGAAAGGAAGTAGGAATAAAAAGGAATTGAAGCAGGAATAAAAACAGAAATGGAAGTAGGAATAAAAATTAATGGGAGTAGGAAAAAATGGAAGTAGGAATAGAAACAGGAATGGAAGTAGGAATAAAAAGGAATGGAAGTAGGAAAAAATTAATGAAGGTATGAATAGAAACAGGAATGGAAGTAGGGGAAACAAATCAATGGAGGTAGAAATAGAAACAGGAATGGAAGTAGGAATACCAAGGAATAGAAGTAGGAAGAGTAAAATGATTGGAAGTAGGAATAGAAACAGGAATGGAGGTAGGAATACTAAAGGAATGGAAGTAGGGGAAACAAAGCAATGGAGGTAGGAATAGGAACAGGAATGGAAGTAGGAATACAAAAAGAATGGAAGTAGGAAGAAAAAAATGATTGGAAGTAGGAATAGAAACAGGAATGGAAGTAGGAATACAAAAGGAATGGAAGTAGGAAGAAAAAAATGATTGGAAGTAGGAATAGAAACAGGAATTGAAGTAAGAATAAAAAGGAATGGAAGTAGGTATAAAAAGGAATGGGAAAAGGACAAGCGGTAGAAAATGGATGGATGGATGGGAGTAGGAATAAAACAATGAATGGAAGTTGAAATAGAAAAATAAATGGAAGTAGGAATAGAAACAGGTATGGGAAAGTAGGAATAAAAAACTGAATGGAAGTTGAAAAAAAAAAAAGGAATGGAAATAGGAATAAAAAAGGACAGGGAGTAGGAATATACAAGAATGGACGTTGAAATAAAAAGAAGAATGGAAGAGGGAATAGAAAAAGGAATACATGTGGGAGTAAAAACAGGAATGAAAGTAAAAAACAACAACAAAGGAGTTGTAGTAATAATAATGCATCCGTCTAAAGATGTTAGCCTGTGCAAACTTACAGAGACAAGAAGAAAGTTCCTCACTGTGCTTTCAAACACCACTAAATGACAGCAGGTGTGTCCTGTCACTAATTGATGATTGACAGCAGGTGTGTCCTGTCACTAATTGATGATTGACAGCAGGTGTGTCCTGTCACTAATTGATGATTGGCACCAGGTGTGTCCTGTCACTAGCGCAGAAATACAGCAGGTCCACTGGTCTAAACAAAGCTTATTTAAAAGCCAGAGTATAGAATGAGTTGTAGGGCGGGACTTAAATACTTCTCCTGAGGTAACATCTAACTGTTACTGGAAGGACATTCCAGAGTCCTGGAGCCCGAATAGAAAACACTCCGGAGCCTGCAGACTTTTTTTGGGCTGTAGGAATCACTAATAAGTTGCATTTATCGGAACGTACAGACATATACTGTACATACATACATACATACATACGTACATACATACGTATTTGGTTATAACGTTGCCTAGCGACAGCACGTAGAGTAGATGCAGGGCCAAGAACTGATCTTGTGGGTCTCCACATGTGACCATAAGGTGCTCAGAGATCAGGTTGATACACAGTGAGTCCTTTCAGTGAGATCGCTGCTAAACTAAGAAATCTTGACTCATGAAATATGACTCATGAAGAGCTTTTGGAAATGGATGAACTTCTGCCTAATATTCACACACACACATAGTATAATCTCATACTACCACCACTAAATACAGTACTAATACTACCACCACTATATACAGTACTAATACTACAACCACTAAATACAGTACTAATACTACCACCACTATATACAGTACTAATACTACAACCACTATTTACAGTACTAATACTACCACCACTATATACAGTACTAATACTACAACCACTAAATACAGTACTAATACTACCACCACTATATACAGTACTAATACTACAACCACTATTTACAGTACTAATACTACCACCACTATACACAGTACTAATACTACCACCACTAAATACAGTACTAATACTACCACCACTATATACAGTACTAATACTACAACCACTATTTACAGTACTAATACTACCACCACTATATACAGTACTAATACTACAACCACTATTTACAGTACTAATACTACCACCACTATATACAGTACTAATATTACCACCACTATATACAGTACTAATACTACAACCACTATTTACAGTACTAATACTACAACCACTATTTACAGTACTAATACTACCACCACTATATACAGTACTAATACTACCACCACTATATACAGTACTAATACTACCACCACTATATCCAGTACTAATACTACCACCACTATATACAGTACTAATACTACCACCACTATATACAGTACTAATACTACCACCACTATACACAGTACTAATACTACCACCACTATATACAGTACTAATACTACCACCACTATATACAGTACTAATACTACCACCACTATATACAGTACTAATACTACCACCACTATATACAGTACTAATACTACCACCACTATATACAGTACTAATACTACAACCACTATTTACAGTACTAATACTACAACCACTATTTACAGTACTAATACTACCACCACTATATACAGTACTAATACTACCACCACTATATACAGTACTAATACTACCACCACTATATACAGTACTAATACTACCACCACTATATCCAGTACTAATACTACCACCACTATATACAGTACTAATACTACCACCACTATATACAGTACTAATACTACCACCACTATACACAGTACTAATACTACAACCACTATTTACAGTACTAATACTACCACCACTATATACAGTACTAACAGTCACACCACTATTTACAGTACTAATACTACCACCACTGTATACAGTACTAATAGTTACACCACTATATACAGTACTAATACTACCACCACTATAGACAGTACTAATACTACCACCACTATATACAGTACTAACAGTCACACCACTATATACAGTACTAATACTACCACCACTGTATACAGTACTAACAGTGACACCACTATTTACAGTACTAATACTACCACCACTATATACAGTTCTAATACTACCACTACTATAGACAGTACTAATACTACCACCGCTATACACAGTACTAACAGTGACACCACTATATACAGTACTATTACTGCCACCACTATACACAGTTCTAATAGTGACACCACTCTAGACAGTACTAGCGGTGACACCACTAATACTACCACCACTATATACAGTACTAATACTACCACCACTATATACAGTACTAATACTACAACCACTATTTACAGTACTAATACTACCACCACTATATACAGTACTAATACTACCACCACTATATACAGTACTAATACTACCACCACTATATACAGTACTAATACTACCACCACTATATCCAGTACTAATACTACCACCACTATATACAGTACTAATACTACCACCACTATATACAGTACTAATACTACCACCACTATACACAGTACTAATACTACAACCACTATTTACAGTACTAATACTACCACCACTATATACAGTACTAACAGTCACACCACTATTTACAGTACTAATACTACCACCACTGTATACAGTACTAATAGTTACACCACTATATACAGTACTAATACTACCACCACTATAGACAGTACTAATACTACCACCACTATATACAGTACTAACAGTCACACCACTATATACAGTACTAATACTACCACCACTGTATACAGTACTAACAGTGACACCACTATTTACAGTACTAATACTACCACCACTATATACAGTTCTAATACTACCACTACTATAGACAGTACTAATACTACCACCGCTATACACAGTACTAACAGTGACACCACTATATACAGTACTATTACTGCCACCACTATACACAGTTCTAATAGTGACACCACTCTAGACAGTACTAGCGGTGACACCACTAATACTACCACCACTATATACAGTACTAATACTACCACCACTATATACAGTACTAATACTACCACCACTATATACAGTACTAATACTACCACCACTATATACAGTACTAATACTACCACCACTATATACAGTACTAATACTACCACCACTATATACAGTACTAATACTACCACCACTATATACAGTACTAATACTACCACCACTATATACAGTTCTAATAGTGACACCACTCTAGACAGTACTAGCGGTGACACCACTATTTACAGTACTAATACTACCACCACTATATACAGTACTAATAGTGAGACCACTATATACAGTTCTAATACTACCACCACTATATACAGTTCTAATACTACCACCACTATATACAGTACTAATAGTGAGACCACTATATGCAGTACTAACAGTGACACCACCATACGCGGTACTAATAGTGAGACCACTATATAGAGTACATATAGCACTATATGCAGTACGAGTCGTGACACTACTATACACAGTACTAATAGTGACACCACAATATCCAGTACTACCATGATTTGATTTACATGGACCCCGACTAAAACAAGTTGAAAAACTTATTTGGGTGTTAGCATTTAGTGGTCAATTGTACGGAATATGTACTGTACTGTGCAATCTACTAATAAAAGTTTCAATCAATAGTGTCACCACTATATCGAGTACTAATAGTACAACCACTATATAAAGTATGTATAGCACTAAATACAGTACATATAGCACTATATGCAGTACGGGTAGTGGCACCACTATATACAGTACTAATAATACAACCACTATATACAGTACTAATAATACAACCACTATATACAGTACTAATAATACAACCACTGTATACAATACGTCATTATAGGCATCCGTCCATCAGTTCCCTCTCCGTGGCGCAAACAGTGCAGTACAGTATACAGTACGTATAGCACTATAAACTGTACTAATAGTGCCTGCACTATATACAATACTAATAGTACAACCACTATATACAATAGTAATAGTACAACCACTATATACAGTACTAATAGTACAACCATTATATACAGTACACTATATGCAGTACGAGTAGTTACACCAATATCAAGGCTACGAAGTTTGAAAAGCGTAAT